>NC_069132.1:25392905-25637905 GCF_026914265.1 Mya arenaria | reverse complement strand
AGCGGTATGAAAATCCTACTGTAGCGTAATCAATATCTAGCTGTAGCGTCATCACTATCGTTCTACAGCGTAAGCAATATTATACTGTAGCTTTATCAATAACCTACTGTAGCGTAATCAACACAATACTGTAGCGTCATCACTCTCGTTCTGTAGTGTAATCAATATCATATTCAATATCATATTGTAGAGATATCAATATCCTACTGTAGGGTAATCAATATCTTACTGAAGCGTCATAAATATCCTATTGTAGGGTAATCAATATCCTTCTGTAGCATAATCAATATCATACTGTACCGTTATCAAAGTCCTACTGTAGCGTTATCAATATCCTACTGTATCGTCATAACTATCGTTCTGCAGCGTAACCAAAATCATACTGTAGCGTTATCAATATCCTACTGTAGCGTAATCAATATCCTACTGTACCGTTATCAAAATCCTACTGTAGCGTAATCAATATCCTACTGTAGCGTTATCACTATCGTTCTGCAGCGTAATTAATATAATACTGTAGCGTTATCATTATCCTACTGTAGCGTAATCAATACATTACTGTAGCGTTATCACTATCGTTCTACAGCGTAATAAATATAATACTGTAGCGTTATCAATATCCTACTGTAGCGTAATCAATACAATAATGTAGCGTCATCACTATCGTGCTGTAGTTTAATCAAATGAATATCATATTGTAGCTTTATCAATATCCTGCTGTAGCGTAATCACTATCCTATTGTAGCGTCATAAATATCCTATTGTAGGGTAATCAATATCCTTCTGTAGCATAATCAATATCATACTGTACCGTTATCAAAGTCCTATTGTAGTGTTATCAATATCCTACTGTATCGTCATAACTATCGTTCTGCAGCGTAACCAAAATCATACTGTAGCGTTATCAATATCCTACTGTAGCGTAATCAATATCCTACTGTACCGTTATCAAAATCCTACTGTAGCGTAATCAATATCCTACTGTAGCGTTATCACTATCGTTCTGCAGCGTAATTAATATAATACTGTAGCGTTATCATTATCCTACTGTAACGTAATCAATACACTACTGTAACGTTATCACTATCGTTCTACAGCGTAATAAATATAATACTGTAGCGTTATCAATATCCTACTGTAGCGTAATCAATAAAATACTGTAGCGTCATCACTATCGTGCTGTAGTTTAATCAAATGAATATCATATTGTAGCTTTATCAATATCCTGCTGTAGCGTAATCACTTTCCTATTGTAGCGTCATAAATATATCCTATTGTAGCTTAATCAATATCCTTCTGTAGCATAATCAATATCGTACTGTCGCGTTTTTCCTTATCGTTCTATCGCTGCATCATCATCGTACTGCCGAGCTATATTTATCGTCCAGTCGTGTTATCATCATCCAACTGTCGCGTTTTCATTATCGCTCCATCGTCTCAGAGCTCTGGAAAATATAAGTCACGTCGTTTCCAGAAACTCAAAATACGTTTAAACATAAAATAAAAAATATAATGTAAATATAATCATGAGTTGGCATTTTACCTTCGGTGTTCAGGAGTTGAAATTCCACTGAAATAAACATTGTCGATGATAGTATTTATTTTTTCTTTGAAAAAGGTCTTTGAATTAACCCGTAACTTTGACTCGTAACATGTTTTCTAAGTGGCACCCTTTGTTCAACTGAATAAAGGATCAAACACTTTAAATCCTACCGGGCCTCTAAACTAGCATGTTTCGGATTTAACGGGTATACGTAAAGCCGTATGAAACCGATGATAGCATAATAACATTTGTGTAAATGTCGACGATGGCGGCGCCGTGGTCGAACATAAACTTTTAAAAGCATTATTGGACCTTAAAGAAACTTATTTATTTTCAAATCAGCCATTACTACATATAAAATCGAAGTCAGCCTTGTCGTCGGGTAAGTGAAGATGATCGAGCAATATCTGGAAACCGAGATTTTAATTATGAATTTAAGTTATAAGTACGACTTGTCGTAAAGAGGAGCATGTTTTGTTCAGTTGTGTTTTAGAGAGTAACGTTCATGTTTTCAGTGTTGTTTTTCATGTTTACTAAAATTTATTCACAGTCTAGTATATGGACAATTTTAGACAGTATTTCACATTTACAGAAGCATATACATATCAATATTAGATAAATGCTCTACAAAACAACATACCACTCAAAATGTGCTTAGATTAAAAACTACTAACATGGACTTAAGTAAAATATGATGGATTGATTTTTTACTTAAACAAGGTTATCCGGTCGGTTTCAAACGTGTATTTATCAGTTTGATCATGCAATAGGCCTCAACTAAACTCTATCAAATATTAGAGTTACCAGAAAATAAATGTGCACCTCTAATTCCAGTTACTTTTATATTTGATGAACGATAATTAATAGCAATACATAACAATTTCATTTTTGAGATGTCATTAAACATTTTGATAAATATTTCCATGTCATTGATAACAAAAAATAAATAGAAAGTGATATTTTTAGGCAGCCAATGATTGCCAATAACTTTTGATTGGATGTAATATAGCGGTTTAAATTTCTATTAGAGTTGAATATATTGAATTTAAAATAATTACTGTTATCTTATCAGGTCTCTTAACTCAAATGAACAAGCTGGATAACATGTATACAACATGTAATTAGTGCTCTATTCTAACTGCATAAGGATAGTGAGATTGTACATATAAACACGTCATGAAATAACAGTTCATAACTAGAAATGGATAATAAAGAACAAGATGTTGTTTCATATATACAAGATGGCAAAGCCGAAAGGGTTATTAAACGAAATAATCCCTTTGAAGACATTTTTGATTTTATGTGCAGCATTCTATTTTCAAATTGGGTTGTTGATGCTGCAAAAGAACTAAGGAAAGCTGTTCAATACCATGTTATTGAACAGAGATGGGATATTGCTTTGAAACTTCTGAAAATTCTAGAAGAAGTTCCTGATGAGCTATCAGAGAAATCGTTGAAGGAACATTTGAAAAAGGACATTCTTGAACATGACAAAGATGAAGATCATCTTAAGTTATATTTACATATATTTGCATTTTATTTCAATCTGGATATTTTTGTCGTTGAAGGGGACGAACCCATTTGGTTATATTATCAGGCCGTTCGCGTTACTCTAGACAGAGAATTCAAGATTGGTGATAAAGTATACCAGGACAAAAACGGCGTAATAACAGGGCAACGGCGGAGTAAGACCTTTATAACGATTTATCGAGGCAGCGACGGAATGTTTTATGAAATCGAAAGCAGAGGAGATCGAGTGGGGCCTCCTCATTCTCCTGGGATCTTAGAACAAAATGCATCACAATTGCATGGTGGGTACATGTAAAATGTGTGTAAGTTAAAAAGGTTTACGAGCGTTCGCTCTGGGAGCGGTAAATATCTGGTTCAGACCCCGACCGCGTCATACCTAAAGAAGTTAAATATTTGGTACCAGAAGGTCCCTTGCCTGGAGCTCGGTATTTAGAGGGTAGTGTTGGAAAACATGATGGTGCAAGTGTGGGATTGTTATTATCAATAACACCCCACCCCCCAGTAATATCGTGTTCCTGTGCACTCGTGTTTCACTGACAGTTCAACGAAGGTTATCCCATCATGTATATATAAAGCTATTTTGGTGCATATGCCGTAGTGTGTTTGTGGTGTTTGTATGTTTTGTGTCCCTCAATCAGAGGTTTAGGGTCCACGCCTTGTGCCTCTTAACACTATTTAAGGTTTGATTACTGAGCTTGTATTATATTATATTCTTATAATTTTGAAACATGTAATATTATCACTTACTCGTTTCAGGAAAGCCGGCATCTGAAATTGAGACTATTCCAGAGCATATTGAGATGCTAAAAGAAAACGCTTCGCTGATGAGAGATAGTACATACAAAGACGATATTATGAAAATTGAAGAAGTATTTTGGTAAAGTATCTTATTTCAAATGTTGATTTAATTCTAGCTGGATGGGTAATATGTAACAAAGATTATGTGTATTCTACAAACATTACCATGCTATGTTTTAAATTCTGTTAAGCGTCCGTGTGCGTCTATGTTTTTAGCTATGTGAGAAAATCTATTGTGATAATTTTGGATTATCTTAATATAAACTCTGAAGTCCGAGTACTCATGTCAACAACGATACCCCGATGAACCGACAACTATATGATTTTTGGACGGTGCCCGCTCAGGGCAGCGTTCATAGTAGGGGCAATCGGCTGAAAAGTTACAAACCGATTTACCGCCTGTCTCGGTCGAAGATAGAGTGCGGTTTTTCAATGCTTAAAACACCAGTAATATTCAGTAGCTTACAAGAACATTAATAATTATGCAATAAACCTATAATTCTAAAGCACAAAGGATATGTTTAAAATACATTACTTAAGAATGCATGATTTATTTTATCTTGATTTTTTCCTGCGCGAGCTGACCGTTACATTTAATGACATTGGACTTTTTCCTTTTTTTGGCACCAACCAAATTACTTGCTAGAATAAATCCGGACTCCAAGCTTTACTAGAATAAGGGCCAGTTTTATTAAACTTCGTACGAAGTCTGTTTTGCTTACGAACTTTGTACGATGTATCTCAGGCTGTTTAGCGGTTTTATTAAGAATTTCGTACGAACAAGCACCTGTTTCTTCGTAGATCTACGAAAATTTCTACGAAAGCTCTTAGGGTGGCGTACGAACTTCGTAGACTAGAAAATGGCCGCCACAACAACAGAAATATTCTATATTGGCGATCTTTCATTTATTATGGCGAATTTTAACAAAAACAACTGCCAATTTCAAGACAGAAGACGACTCTGTGGAATCTGCAACCCGGTGAGTAAATTAACAAATTGTTAAGACGCCGTTTTGACTAAATTTTCAGGGGACGCAACCTCGCGGCAACTGTCAAAATGTTTTGAAAAACAAAATGCTCTTATTTCGATGCATTTCAAGAGTTTTGTTGTGATAAGAACACTGGAATATAGACTGAAATACTATCGAACCATTAGACTCATGGTATTTGAATTTTACGATGTTTTAAGTAAAACAAACAAGCTAAAAACAGACTGATTTTATGACAGTGTTTACACTGATCTGTCATTTCATCTGTCAAAGTTTTTATCATTTTTCAATAACTTGCTTTGACTTATATTTACAAGATTATCATGTCTCTAATAGTGTTCAGAAATTCTAAATCAACATTGAAGCTTATAAATTTAAAAGTTGCCTGGGGGTGGGGTAGCTACAATAATGAGCGATCAGGGATACTTCTTTATTATTTTGACATTTCTTATGTATCCCTGTAATGCTACAACTCTCTACCATTTAACAACGGGCGAAATGATATACTGTAATAATATGCATTGATGTTGAATAATATTGAGTTTGTAGCATTTTTTTTACCAAATCTCAATTTAATACAAACTTTTAAGCTTATCATGCATATAGTTTGATGCACATTCTATAATTATGATATTAAAGATGTGCAGCATATATATGGAATGATCCACATCACTGGATACTGTATATATATGTAACATTGCATGTGAAAATGCACAGCAACAAGTGATATAAGACTGCTGAAAAAATCACATTGCAAGTTTTCATATTTATTTTCAAAAATTGATGTTTTATGCATTTTTCAAAAACATTAATTTGCGACAGAAATATGAAAAACTGCGATAAAATCTTTTGTCAGCATTCTTGTATCGCTGGTTTTCAGATGTTTACACAAAATTTGCTCATTCCTGGACAAAAGATCAAATATTATTGAAACTGTTAATCTGTAAGAGTGCAGCCTTAAAGAAAACAAATGAAATAAAAAGGGTTTTTAATGATTTCTAGCAGATAAGTCTGTTGTCAAAGAACCAAATTTAAGGTATCATTATAGCCGTCTGTCATGTCAGAGACCATACACTACTGTTATTGTATTATATTTGTATATGATGTATAGGTCCTAATTATTAGGTCTGTAAATCCGGCTTTAAGTGATTTTGAGTTGTGCCCTTTATCTATCTGAGAAAACAACTGATGTTTTATTATACATATTTTACAAGTGGCTCTGTGAAATATTCTGTGACTTAAAAGGTGTAAATTTAAAATATTTTGTATATACTCAATTTTTTTTTTATCGTTGTTTTTTTTGCTCTTAAATAATTTTTGTTTTTCGTTTCAGAGACTCAGCGCCATGTCACAAATACTTCAGAACGTAGAATGAAAGTTACCGAAAGAGCAATAGACTTTCCAATCTCTACAAAATTCATCTTAACTGTTTTTCAAGGTGATACTTGAGACTACCAAAGACTTTTCAAGGACAGAATTCACAAAACAGTTTATGCCACCATCTCATATCAAAGGATTGTGCTTGAGTTGAACAGCCTTCAAACACAAACTGTTTCAAAACCTTCAATGGATTCATTCTAATTCAGTTTACCCTTGCCGTGATCTGAGCAACTATTTACATCAATTCAACATTGTAAATTGTTTAAACTTGAAAATTCTGTCTTTGTGCAACTCACATGAATCTATTTAATGTGGACTTTGATGTTGACTCTATACAGGAAGAGGAGACCATCTTTATACATGCTGGCATATCTTTTAAAAAGGAAACAAATATTATAACCAACATACTACACTGTTATGTCATCCAAGGACTCAGCTACTGACTCAGTTTATAAATACTTCAAAGGAAAAATGTCTCTGTCAATGTAATTACTGTTGTGCATAATAAGACATTTTTTATTATGAGCCCCTTCGAAGAAGAGGGGTATATTGCTTTGCACATGTCGGTCGGTACCGTCTTCCGTCTGTAGACCAAAGCTTGTCCGAGTGATAACTCAACAATTCCTGGACGTATGGTCATCAAACTTGACATGAAGGTTGGGCATGACCAGTAGATGATTGTAGGGCTCATCGGGTCAAAGGTCAAGGTCACAGTGACCATGAATGGTAAATTAATTTTAAAGCTTGTCCGAGTGATAACTCAACAATGCCTAGACCTTTCGTCATCAAACTTGATAAGGAAGTTGGGCCTCACCAGTAGATGACCCCTATTGGTTTTGGGGATCATCGAGCCAAAGGTCAAGGTCACAGTGACCTTGAATGGTAAAAGGTTGTCCAAGTGATAAATCAACAATGCCTGCCCCCATGGCCCTCAAACTTGATTCGGAGGTTGGGCCTTACCAGTAGATGACCCCTATTGATTTTAGGGGTCAAAGGTCAAAGTCAAAGTGATCTTGAAAGCAAACTCGACAATTCCTGGACCAATCATGCCATTCAGTCTGAATGGTCATCAAACTTGACATAAAGGTTGGGCCTGACCAGTAGATGACCCCTCTTGACTTTGAGGGTCATCAAGCCAAGGTCAAGGTCACAATAACCTTTAATGCAAAAAAGATAACAAATCCTCTCTCAGGGATATCTCAACAATGCCTGAACCTATGATCATCAAACTTGACATGGAAGTTGGTCCTGACAAGGAGATGACGCTTATTGATTTTAGGAGTCATTGGGTCAAAGGTCAAGTTCACAGTGACCTTGAATGCGAAAATGTTTCGAGTGATAACTTGACAATGCCTGTACCCATGGCCCTCAAACCTGACTTGGATTTTGAGGTCATAGAGTCAAAGGTCATGGTCATAGCACACTCTATCCTCACACTTTGAATGGTCATAAACTTGAAACTGCCTCAACGGCATCCAATGTCAGTGACTAATTAGCTGTCATTTCGGTCCATGCTTATTTCATTCAATTGTTCATATAATCCTGACAACATGGCGCTCAGGTGGGGGCATAATGTCTGACAAACATCTCTTGTTGATACTTAGCTCATTTCTTACATGTAGCTGTAACATTTTGGGCAACTTCTCAATTATTTTGTTTAAGACATTTTTCATCCAGCTCATCTAAGCCTAAGTTAGTGTTCAATGTTAACTTTTATGACTGCCTGTTTATTGTATTTTTTATAAATTATTATGCCCCCCTTCGAAGAAGAGGGGTATATTGCTTTGCACAGGCATGTCGGTCGGTCGGTAGACCAAAGCTTGTCCGAGTGATAACTCAACAATTCCTGGACGTATGGTCATCAAACTTGACATGAAGGTTGGGCCTGACCAGTAGATGACCCCTATTGATTTTAGGGCTCATCGGGTCAAAGGTCAAGGTCACAGTGACCTTAATGGTAAAATCATTTTAAAGCTTGTCCGAGTGATAACTCAACAATGCCTAGACCTATGGTCATCAAACTTGATATGGAAGTTGGGTCTGACCATTAGATGACCCCTATTGTTTTTGGAGGTCATCGGGCCAAAGGTCAAGGTCACAGTGACCTTGAATGGTAAAAGGATGTCCGAGTGATAACTCGACAATGCCTGCACCCTTGGCCCTCATTCTTGACTTGATGGTTGGGCCTGACCAGTAGCTGACCCCTATTGTTTTTGGGGCTCATCGGGTCAAAGATCAAGGCCATAGTGACATTGAATGGTAAAAGGTTGTCCGAGTGATAACTCAACAATGCCTGCACCCATGGCCCTCATAATTGACTTGGAGGTTGGGCCTGACCAGTAGATGAACCCTATTGTTTTGGGGGGTCATGGGGCCAAAGGTCAAGGTCACAGTGACCTTGAATGGTAAAAGGTTGTCCATGTGATAACTTGACAATGCCTACACCCATGGCCCTCAAACTTGACTTGGAGGTTGGGCCTGACCAGTAGATGACCCCTATTGTTTTGGGGGGTCATTGGGCCAAAGGTCAAGGTCACAGTCACCTTGAATGGTAAAAGGTTGTCCGTGTCATAACTCGACAATGCCTGCACCTATGGCCCTCAAACTTGACTTGGAGGATGGGCCTGACCAGTAGATGACCCCTATTGTTTTTGGGGGTCATCGGGCCAAAGGTCAAGGTCACAGTGACCTTGAATGGTAAAAGGTTGTCTGAGTGATAACTCAACAATGCCTGCACCCATGGCCATCAAACTTGAATTGGAGGTTGGGTCTGACCAGTAGAAGGCCCCTATTGATTTTAGGGGTCATTGGGCCAAAGGTCAAGGTAACAGTGACTTTGAACGATAAAAGGTTGCCCGAGTGATAACTCAACAATGCCTGCGCCCATGGCCCTCAAACTTGACTTGGAGGTTGGGCCTGACCAGTAGATGACCCCTATTGATTTAAGGGGTCAGAGGTCAAGGTCACAGTGACCTTGAAAGCAAACTCGACAATTCCTGGACCTATGGTCATCAAACTTGACATGAAAGTTGGGCCTGACCAGTAGATGACCCCTCTTGACTTTGGGGGTCATCAGGCCAAGGTCAAGGTCACAGTAACCTTTAACGCAAAAAAGTTAACAAATCTTCTCCCAGTGATATCTCAACAATGCCTGAATCTATGATCATCAAACTTGACATGTAAGTTGGGCCTGACCAGGAGATGACCCTTATTGATTTTAGGAGTCATTGGGTCAAAGGTCAGGTTCACAGTGACCTTGAATGCGAAAATGTTTCAAGTGATAATTGGACAATGCCTGCACCCATGGCCCTCAAACTTGACTTGGAGATGACCCCTTATGATTTAAGGGGTCATTGGATCAAAGGTCAAGGTTACAGGGACCTTGAACGAAAAATGCTTGTCTGTGTGATAACTTGTCAATGCCTGCACCCATGGCCCTCAAACTTAACATTTGGATTTTTGGTGACCAGCTGATGACTACTATGGATTTTGAGGTCATAGAGTCAAAGGTCATGGTCATAACACACTCTATCCTCAACGGCATACAATGTTGGCGACAAATCAGCTGTCATTTCGGTCCATGCATATTTCATTCAATTGT
This sequence comes from Mya arenaria, assembly GCF_026914265.1. NCBI lineage: Eukaryota > Metazoa > Mollusca > Bivalvia > Myida > Myidae > Mya > Mya arenaria. The sequence continues at coordinate 25,628,064 of NC_069132.1, read as the reverse complement.
CCATATAATCCTGACAACATGGCGCTCAGGGGGGGCATAATGTTTGACAAACATCTCTTGTTTTTAATGACTTTCTCAAGAACCATTTGGCTGTGTCTGCTCCATGTCTCTTTAACCTTTTGAAGGATTTGATATAACTTCCCACAAATGTACACCATATTGAGAGGAAGGGTTTATTATTATAACTGTTGAGCAGTTTCTGAACTTGACTGTATTATATCTTGCATTTACCTCAAGCTGTTAAGTGAACAATATAACATTGACCAATACAAGGAACTAAATCTTCTAGGTCACCATTTTGGAATAAAGTAATACTTAAAGCTCATATTTCCATAAGAATCTACTCATATACAGTTTAAATAGCTTATACAAGTATATCATTTCAACATAACATCAGATCCTACACTGTTTTATGTTTGCAACATTTTTTTTAAAACTTTGATTTATATATCATGACTTTTATGAACAAATACCAAACAGCAACTCACAGATCTATACTCATTTGGGCAGAATTTTGTAAATCCAAGCATTGTCATTTGATATCCAATGCTTTTTGGCAAATTGGGGCATTTTCTGTCACATTAAAATCAATATTAACAATAAATCTCCAACTCAATATTCTCATATTTTTGTGCCAATTATTTGTTTGTCTATTGGTATACATGTATGTTTGTTCATACTGTTTTTCAAAATAACGAATTAATAAAATGTTTGAAATATTTTATTTGTTCATAACTTATTTAATATAACAAAAAGATGACTGCATTTTGTTTTATTTCACATCATGATCACTCATACAGCAAGACTTGAAGAAGTATAGTGATATAGCCACAGGTGTTTGTCTGACTTTCTCCTACGCAAGAGGGCATGTGTTTGAATCCCAAGTTGGAAAACACAGTTCAAAGGTCAGTTGATGTATCCAGATTGCAGGCAAAGAGAAACACTCTTTGATGGGCACCTGTAAATAGAAGATACATAATCTTTACTATTATCCATAAAACGTGAAAGTTTCAAATACAATTCTTGATAATATTTCTTGTAAAAGTACACATTTATCTTAAGAGATAAAAAAACACTACAGTACAAATTTGTTTTGTAAAAGCCATTTCTAATATTCAAATGAAATGCCTGCCTTGAGAGTGATATTTTGTATTAAGACTACATATATTGGTAAAAATCGGTAATTTGCAAGAAGCAGTAGCAAGTATTTTCTTATTTCATACTATGTTATAATGGCAATTGCATCTGTTTTTGAAAGACTTGGTCTAAAAACACTAAAAATAAAATAATAATCCTACTCCCCGATTACTGTTTGCAAAGTTTTTGCAATAGTTGGTTTAATCATACGCTGAGATATACAGTCATACCCAATGCTTTTCAGTGCTGCAACACTGCATCTCAGATGACTGAGCTTTTCTTTCAAAAGATTGCCTGCAATGAAAAACTTAATAAATCATATCAATAACAAACAAAGAGGATACTGTAATTCACAATAGGTCTACCTATTTGTAATGACAAATGTCATTTGTATACTGGTTAGTATATAGAATTGTATATTAAAACATATTTGCGTGTGTAAACTTACTTACCTTAAGGAAACAGTTCAAATAATATTCGCTAACTAAACTCTTTCTTAAATTTGTACTTCCGGGGTTTTCAATCGAATAGATCAAACAATTAACGAACGTAATAGTACATTTACCTTTTGGGATGTGATTATTTAACATGTTAACGCCATAACAATTATTATACACAATACAAGCGATAAGAAATGAATATAGTTGGTATTGAAATGTGTCGTAACCTGAAAACATTGCAATGTGACACAGGAAACAGCTGTTTAAACGGGTCAAACCATGCCGTAGCAACCGTAGTCGACAAAACGATACCACCCACTATATTTATTAATATAAATAGTAAATGTCTATTTTGATTATTCGAAAAGCGAAGCAGATCAAATCACTATTTGCGATTTTTTTAGTATACCCACATCTACGGTTTGTTTATATTTTCGTCCGATCCTTCCCAATTTTGAAGAGTAATTACGTGTACGAAAGCGTTAATAAAACGGTCGCAGAAATCTTCGTATGCAACTTCGTACGAAGTGATCGCTTGCTTAACATGCAATCATAAAAAATAGTCATGCATGACGAAAGTTGGCTCTTGAAATAACCAAACTGTCAATAGTTGATAACAACGACACGATTTTGAAACCAGGCAGCTCTCCCTATATATTTTTCTGCACATACACCAGAGGCACCGTCCCTCAGCACTTTCAGTGCTTTGATTTGCACATGTTTTATCAATACCACCGAGGGTGAAAGTCGTCCAGTGGTATAGGTGTCCGCCTCTTACCCAAGTGTTGGACTCAAATAACTTTATATAAGCTGTGAGCTTTCGTCACTTACGAGCCTAAACGAATCAATAAAAACAAATGTATAAAAACCACATTTCTAAAAACATTTTTATGCAGAATCTCGAAGTGACTACAACAGAACTTGAATGTTCGATGTGTATTGCATTTCTAATGACAACCTTTTTCTGCATTTAAATAACTGACGTTTACATCATTGACGTCAACCAGCTTTGCGAAGTAATCCTAGGCGTACAGGGCGGAAAGGTTTGTCCACGTCCGATCCGAATGGGTTCAGAGTGATATTTTTTGTCATCTCAACAGGTATCATTCGAAACGATAGCTATCTCATGTCGAGAATATCCATATTCTTAATCAAAACACGTCTAGCGTTCGAGAGAGGGCCTATGTTATACTTGCTTCGGGTAGACGAGCTCGGTAAAGAGGTGTCGCGTGCGGTTAAACGTTCCTCTGGAAGAACTGTGGCAAGAGCTCGAGCGTGCTTCTTTGAGATTTGTTGTGCGGGCGTTAACGTACATCTTAAAGAAATGCTTCAGGTAGGTGAGAGTGACTCTTCCACAGCTGCTGCAGATAGGTGAACGTGCATCATGAGAGATTGCTGTGGATATGTTAGCCTGCCTATGATAGAGCTGCTACAAGTGAGATAGCGTGTCTCTTGGAGAAGAGCTTCTTATTGTTCGTGAGTGTGTCTCTGGGCGCTGCGGAATGATGAGCTTACCTCTGGAACAGCAAGTACGGGTTGAATAACGTGGCTCTTAACGAGCTGGTATGCCTCTGGAAGAGCTACTTACAGTGTGTAAGTTTGCGTTTTGAAGATTTGTTGTGTGTGGATAGGCGCTCATATCGTGTAGGGGACCCTGTGTTGTGGGCGATTAAGGCAAACCACATATAGGGGATGCTGTTTCCATGCGAGTGTAGCCGACATTATCTCAGATCTGCTGCGACGCATGCGAGTGTGGTAAACTCGCTTAGAGGATGCTGCTTCTTAGTAGTGAAGCCGACATCGTTCACGGATTCCTGCTCTACTGAGGGAAGCCGACGTCGTTGATTGTTACTGAGGGAAGCCGACGTCGTTGATTGTTTGCTCCAAAAACTTAAATGCGAGTGAGCCGATCTCTTCTTTGCTAAGCTGCGTTACAGGCGAGTTAAGCCGACCTCGTCTGGGAGGAAACGGCGTTGCTGGCGAGTGTCGCCGACCTCGTCTTCGGGATCCTGATCACAGCACCACTATCGCGAAGTGTATACAAGAGTTCTTGATGGTTGAACGTTTCTAATATAAACTTATCGCAGAGTTCATATACCAAAGGTTCAATTACCTACTTCGATGTCACCGATATCAACCGGCTTGGAGCGGCATATGCCTGTTTAAAATATATTTTGTGAAGTGAATACCGTGACAAAATGCAAGCCACATTGATGGATCTGGAATTTTTCGCCACAAGTTCTTTCAGCAACCAAATCTGCAAGCCGATCAAAATATGACTAGCGTTTACCCGAGTTAAACATACGATGCAAAACGGTCATAAAGATTAAATTTAAAGACTGAAGTTCATACCTTTATTTTTAGGAATGAGTTGATAAAAAGGGATGATCGATATGCGAGATGTAGACCAACTTGGATGAAGAGAGCGTGGAAGTGCCTCATTTCATTGTTAGAGAAACCCGAGTCAGAGATTCCCAGGACAGTGTTTTACCAAGTAGGTGTACAATCTTAAAAAAAAATTCAAAATATTCGAGTTTGTAAACTCCATGAAGTTTGAAAAAGCGTGGCGATACACATTTAAAAACTAAACCAACACACATACATTAAACAAACATATTTTATCTTTATGTCCAACTCTTGTAACAGATATGCCGTAATGATTTTTTTTTTAAGATCCTGGTCAAAACTAGATCGTTCCGATTGCTTCAACTACTCTTAGCGGACATCTGTGTGGAAGGTATTCGTTTATTAAGATATCGTTATATATTTATTCTGTATTTAGTGAATAGTAAGTAACTGTAGATTTGCTGAATCGCGAAAAAGCTAGTACTGCTTACGAAATTGAAAGAAAAATGTAGTTTGACAATTTACGTTTATTTAATATAAAGGTTAACCTTCAGGTTTCCCTGTTCTACATCATCATTAATTTTTGGTTATATACATGTGTCATTTACATTGATTCATTATGATTTGGTTTTTTTCAGACATCGTCTTCATTAAGATGTATAAAGCCCTCCTAAATCTTGAAACTAACCTAAATAAAATGGAAAACGCACTGGTTAGATTCGGAGCCATTCCAGAGGAGTTTCGGGAAAGAAGGTCGCAAGTCAACAAGGCCGTTATTAGCACATCTATTGGTGGAGTTGTCGGCAGTGTTTTAGGAATTGTCGGAATGGCTCTTACTCCGGTAACATTCGGGACTTCTCTTGGATTAACCATTACAGGTGGCGTCATAGGCGGAGTCAGTGGATTTACACAAGCGGGTTTCCGTATCCATGAGGCAGTGAAACAAAACGGTTCCACATCGGATATGAACAATGAGTGGGAAGCTATTAATACAAACCTCAATGAAAGCATCGAGGAAGTTGAAGAACTTTTTAATGTAAACAAAAGAACGAATGACTTTGAGTATGTCGTGCCAGGAAAGAATCAGCGGGGCTTCATTTCCTTAGGAAACGTAGCGAGATCACTTCATGGCGGTGTTGGTATTGGTATCGCTGCTGCAAAGGCTGCTGTTTCTACGGCAACGATAGTTGCTTCTATTTTAGGCCCAATTGGAATTATTTTGGACATCGGGTTTTTAGCAGAAGCATCTTACAACAAATACAATGGCAATCAGAGCAACGCCGCGGAAATAATTGAGTGTTTGCTCTTGAACGAAAGCATTCTACTGACGTGTTATCGAGGGAACACTGAGGCAAATGGGCAGATAGTTGAAGGATCATTCAAGAAGCCGTCTTAATTGAAAGAAATACCGTAATACATATGATTCCTTTTGCAAGTCAACATACCTATACAGCCGGAATATTTCTATCTTTAAATCACATATTAAGAATTTGATGAAATTGAATGTGTGTGTTTTTATGTGAAATATTTGTTACAGCAGAAGCATTCATTCAAAGATAATTTACATTTCTACCAACAGCGTAAGCAGTGTGTGTGTGTGTGTGTGTGTGTGTGTGTGTGTGTGTGTGTGTGTATTTAAGATGTTAACTGAATAACTTATTTCTGTTACTTTAAACTTGAGCAGTGTGTTTTGGTTGCGTGTTTGTTATATACGAACATGATGACATATGTTAAGACTTATGTGAAGTGTTACGAAATAAATAAATTGTACGTACAGTAAATACGATGTGAGTAATATAATACTGGTATGACTATATGAATATAAGTTTTTTTTCTGGTTTTCATCTTGTATAACGGCATGCAAGAACTTCTATAAAGCGCCCTTGAGACTTGATCAATCCCTACATTTACATTTAAAGCAATTAATCATCAAGAGTCAAATTTAGAGAAAAAATCCTGAAACCGATTATTTATTGTACAAGAGTGTGTATCAACTATAAACAGATACTATTGGATAAAAGACATGTCATTATTCCAAACCTATCACAATACTGATATAACTAATGACGTCAAACCCCTATCAGTTCATACACAATTTCAAAATCTCTGTACTTTCAAATGTTTATGTCACATGCAAGAACAAAATGTTATCTCTTGATGGTGACGTATTGTAAATGACTCGTAAAACGATGCATATTAAAGGCATTTTTAGTTCTGATAAAATCTCAATGGAATCGGAATCGTGTTCAAGTGAGGACGACACACAAGCTGATAATATATAGCATGGCTTGTTAAAAATCAGCATCGAATCTCGACGAGCAGTATGGCCGGAACTGCGGGGGAAAAATTCACTGGCCGTATATACGCGGCTGCTCGGCTGATCTGGTACCACCTTAAAGGTATCGAAGACGCCTGCCCATAGCTCACGCGTCTACTGGTCCAACACCGCCGGGCATCGGCACGGGGTGGTAGTCCCGATTGGCTTGTTTTCAGGCAAAATGCATGCATCTAAACAGATCTAGTACCATCGGAGTGACTGAAGGCGTCTATTAAATTAGGACGCACGCTATTTAATGCTTCAATTGAGTTTACCTCGCGTATATTATATATTGATAAAGTGCTCATAATCTATCCATTCCTTAATATGTAGTCAAACAAGTGGTTCGACTTATTCATTTCCATTATGTTACTTGCATGTTTCCACAGAACGCAGTGTTTTTGCATCATGATTTTCTCTTGCGTCGGCATGTTATAGATATGTGCTTAGTTCACGCAGGCATACATTGGGGCCTTTTAGCGGCACCGTTGTCAGCCCGTGTACCGGCTTTAATGCGACACGGTACATCTATTAAAACTATAACCAAGATGCAGAATATGGAACACTGAGCACCTACATATAGTATGTGGATGGACCTTCCGACGCAGATGTTTGAGGAACTCGCAAATTAATGCACTGTCGGCCCACTCGACCCACCAAAGGTACTGTGACACTTTGACGGGCCAACGGGGAAGGTAGCCTTCTCCACCGAGACACCTACATTAGGAAATCGTCATCGCATGTAAGAACGAGGTGTTTCTTATGGAAGGGTATTGACGCAAAAATTGCACCATGCTTTATGACATTTGTTTTATTCGTGATGGCATTCCCATTCGGGTAATGAACCTTACAATATGCATTATGACATGTCGTATTGCATTCTGCATTTGCATTCTGCATGTTGACATTCCAATCTTGTTTAAAGCGTTTACAGTTACAACATTACATACTTAATTCATTTTGCCTTAATGTCTGTGACAATCCTATAATGAATACATATTTTGTTACAATCTACATAACTTCCTTATATTCATCATAACGTTCGAAATTTGACGAGACCGAATAGAAATACAAGTACACATAAAGCAACAATCACCAAGCATTGTAGAATTATCCGAATGAAACAGTGCAAATTAGACAAGCTGAATAACGCAAGGCAAATGAACTAACCATAATGCGGTTGCCAAGAAATAGGCATAACGAATTATGACAACAGGGGGCGTATTCATTTGTTTCCGTACATGTCCGGAGTTTAACGGATTATATGCATTGCAGTTATTTTCCTTTGTTCTAAATCGGTCATAGCAATAAGTTGATGTGATTTGAGTACGCTGTATATTTATATTTCGGCTGAATATAGTCAACACTTATATGGGTCGCATGTTCTGCATCTACTGAAAGCATTGCATGTACATTTATTCTAACCTACACCCGTAACACTGTCATTAATGGATCAAAAGTAAATCCAAGAAATTCTGCCGATGACGGATGATACAAGGCACAGGATATTGCAGCTTGCCAATAATATTTTTAACTACCGCATGGAAAGTACCTTGTGGGATACGATTTTTAAACGATATAGTAATGCACCAGTCAATTGTAACCACGCCCCCACCAGGTCCGGGGAATAGCGGGGACTTGTGACTTTCGGTCCAGCCGAGCCCGGGCAAATTCTCCGCCTTGCATGGACGAACTGCTCGTGAATGCCCCCGCACCCAAGGTACTCTAGGTAAAGCTCATTCCCCGCTATATTTGGCGGGAAAACAAAACCACCGCATTCACCCGGAAATGCGGGCCACCTGGAAGCTAAAAACTAGGTCCATTTCCCGGCTATCCCCGGTATACACCCGGACCTGGGGTTACAATTGACTGGTGCCTAAATACTGTTTTGAACCAGCTGTCATATCACGTTGATGTGTCATCCGTTTTGAACAGAGTCAAAGATGCCTTTGACGCTATTACAACGAGTGCTAATGACCACAGGTGTCTGACTCATTGTTTGTCTCTAACATGTTGATAAATATCATTTTTGGTACATATAATGAGATAAACAACGCATCTGAAGATATGTTATGCCGCTGATATCATCTGAGCGCTTGTCATGGAAATGGCCGCCTCGTAGGAAATTTTAAGTGGATTTGATTTTAAGACTTATACGGTAGTTCCTAAAATTGTGGTGTTTGTCATTTTGTGATATTTCGACTTGGAATTGTATTAACTATACACAGAAGTACAAAATCACGTAAATAGTTCTGTGTGCAGTGCAGTTTACACGGAAACGAACTGATGATTGGAATTTGCTGTACAGTTTCCGACTTCAGAAAAAATACGAGAATGGGACATTGCATTGTGCATGTTTGTCTAAAGACAATTAAGTTATAAAAACATTTCGCATACAATTTTAAATAAAACTGACTCCTCTTTTCATATCACCTATTCACAAATGAATTGTTTCTATGTTGACATATGCATAAAACTTGACCTTTACGTGAAATCCGGTAAGTTTGAGTTACATACCTTGTTCCTTTCTTGTATATGAAAGGCATTATATATCTTCAGATGTGTTGTTTATCTCATTATATGTATCCAAAATGATATAAATCAACATTTTTGAGACAAACAATGAGTCAGACGCCTGTGGGTGAAACCAGAACTTGTAGCGTATTCGCTACAAAGGGAAAAACGCTAAGCGCCTGTACTAGTACAATCGTAGATTTTCGACATTTCCTGTATCCTTTTGTAAAATACAACAAGGAAGCGCCATCTGCCTGTCAGTTTCGTCATAACATCTTGTGACAAACTTCGAATGCAGCCAGGCAAAAAAGAAGGGTAAAACATGAAAGAACAAACTTTGCAAGGATGGAAAACACATTTCAGATGTACAATTGACAAACCACAGTATGCAGGATGCAACCATCTATACGCGATAAATAGCACCCAAACTGTAAACACAGGCATTCATTGTTCAACAAAGGAATAATAGCAAGGAAGCTTAATAACATACCATCAGGCAACAAGCAATAAGCAGAATGGAACGTACAATGTTAACAGGCGGTATGGAGTGGCATAAGGCAAACTACAAATGTCATCAAGCATTATGCATTTTGGGCGTCAATACCCTTCCATAGTTTCTCCCCATGCCATATCCAGGCACTTCTAGCAGACATTCTGCCATGAATGTGAGTTTAAGGCCAGTTCAAGACAATTCCACTCTCGCTTTTCAGACGAAGCGAAAAGAACGAAATCATCGCATATAGGCATTATCCCGTCGTCACCCTGTGTTTGCAGCAAATACAACTGCCGAACAGGGGCATTGTAAAAATGGAAATCTCACTTGCACTCTCGTTCAAATTTATTTTCGCCATTTCATAAATTTTCAGTTTCCGACGACTACGCCAGGAAGTCAAGGGTCATACAAAAAAAAATCAGAATGCGCACTCCAGTTTAAACTTTGAACATTTTTTCTACTTTTCTCGTGCATTCCAATTTCATCAGTTGACCGTCATTTTCGGCCAGGAACGTGTTTGTTCTACGTCAATGAAACATTATGGACGAATAGATAAACACATTATCAAAATATCACAAAGCCTATACATACATATAACAGCTCATATTTTCACAAGTTAATGCAAATTAAAACGATACAATGGAAAATTATTTCTTGGAGATGTGTATTGCTTGGAAATTTAAAAAAAATACTTCTTAGTCAAAACGGTAAAAATAAGAGTTTTTTGGTGTCGCTTCATAAATATATATAGATATTTTTTTTTGTAAATAGTGCATGTAAATAGCAACGGCTGAATCATTTGTATTTGACTTTTCTTAAATCTCAAACGTCTTAAGCACTGTTTCGGCACCTTTTATTTTATTGAATGCTTCACATGTATGATAATAGCCTGATTTTATGAATAATGCAATGCATGGCAATTTTCGCACAAAGTTGTCGCTAAGAGAGGGTTTAAGGTAGATCGTGTATTTTTATCATACATAAGATATGTTGTCAACGGATTATCATTAACGAAAATGATATTGAAAATATAAAGCAAATAGAGCTGAACAGTATTTAGTTATATAAACTTCTCATTAAAAATTACCTCCGCATTTATAGCGATCATAGTTTAACATAAATATAATGTTTTATAGTCATGGACGGTTATCTATCATGAACAGTTACTTTTCTTCACTAATACTTAGCGGTTGCGTATCATTTTCCGAATTTCATAGTGGCTCTTCCATACTTATTTTTTCCGGATGGAACAAAATCCGTGAACTGTAACAAAACACATGGAAGACCCGTTAAATTGCAGTACGCCAGGGTGGGACAAGAGCTTACGTACGCCAAACTATTAAGACTAAGACAATCAATTGCGCCTTCATCTTTGGCTCTCATTAACATTGGCCTTTGTTGGCGTTGCACGAACTGAGGGCCTGAAGGAATACAACATCAACACTCGCATGCAATTCTTAAAAGGAATCTTGTAAATTAAATAATTCCAAATTCATTTCGCCTTGAAACATATTTTTTACAAGACAATAAACTTTGCTTTGACATAGCTTTAGAATTGGATGGAAAATCTGTCAGCGAACGGATTATCTGCATAAGGTCATTGCGAAACTAGGTCGATGATCGTCGTGTGGCGATTTTAGTCACCATTACCGTGAACAATTACATTATTTAACTCGCAACTCAATAATTTACTCGTTCACATTTTTTCATCATTTATTGATCATACTAATATAATAATTTGAACGTTGTTTATCTGAAATAACCAAAGCAAACCCTATAGTATGATAAAATAACCTCGTTTATCATCATTTTACTAAAACTATAAATCCCAACAAGTTTCTGAGGTTAACAGACTTGTTGTTTTGCAATTCATTCAACTATTTGTTTCGCTGATATTTTCAAATATCAAATTTGTCTTAACGTTAAAAGTAAATTTGATGTACATAAATCCTAAAACCAAATTTGAACTTACTAAATATTGGCTCGTTTCTGATTTATTTTCATTGTTTTGCATACAGCGCTCGCAACGTACTAAACAAATAAAACACTGTCTGAGTCCCGGCTGCCGCAAGCCAATAAACCCACGGAAACTATTCATACACGTATCATACATTACCTCCCCGGCCATAAATGCAGAGTCAATTTAATTTCAGCTATAATTCTTACAATGAATCATTCCAACTGTTTTACACAATAAAGTCTTTAGAAGACTATAAACAAACAATTTTGTGCTGGTGGAATCTGTCTCAGCCTGAGCAGTACATGATCAACAGAGGGTGTTCCCTTTTCTTACCTGCCGATACGCATTAGCTTATTGGGCACGGTTAGGCTAACTTGGTTTGGCTAACTTAGTTGGGCTAACTTGGTTTGGCTTTGAAGTTTTGATATTTCTTTGCGTTACTTAGCAAGAACAGTACTTTGATAGCTACAGCGATACGTTATTTGAGGCCTTCATTTCCTGATACAATTTTGATAGACAACTTTGACCATATTCCATATTATCCAGATCCATCTTGTGACGAATAAATCGTTATGGGAGGAGATGGGCTTGTACTAGTGATCGGCATGATAAACTTGTGCTTTAGTATAACAGTTAATATATAAATATATCACAACCCCTTGGTCTTTTCTGACAATGCGGTGTGCACTTTTCCGATGTGGGTTTGGAGTTGTATTTGGAAACGTTTACCGACATACTTTTATGACATAAATAAGCATTTTTGCACTGACATAATCGTTGTGCGCAGAATTGTGAAAGATATTTTGTCAAGAAAACACTTTTGTAGCATAAATTTCTACAAACCTACAAATCCATTAGACATTGTCGATATTGTTTTCTCTTAATAAAGCCTTAGAAGCAACCAGTCACTTTGACTCTGAAATAAAGTGGCACCCTTTGTTAAACTAAAAAAAGGGTCAAACCTTATCTTGAATCCGCCCGAGGCTCTTTAACCATTTTGTTTTAAAGTTAAAGGTTATACGTATTACTGTTTATGAACCGATTATGTCACAAAACTAGATTTTAACCTGATGTATTACGCAGGTAATAAGCCTATCTGTTGTTCATAGGCAATATAATAATATACGTGTAAGTGTCGTCGATGGCGGCGCCGTGGTCGAGAATAAATTTTTACAACATCATTTAACATCAAGGAAACTTTTAACTGATTTTAAAATGAAGCCATTATTACAGAAGAAAAAATCGAAGGCACCCTTATCTTTGGGAAGGTGAAATAGGTGATCGAGCAAAATCTAGGAACCGAGAATTCAATTGTGAATAAAAGTAAAAAGTGCTTCGCGTCAAGGGAAACATGCTTTGTTGGATTGTGCTTTCAAGGGTTATACATGTGTTTTAGTGATGATTTTCATGTCTAAAGATATCTTAAATGTTAACACAATGCTCTTTTAACAGTTTTAAGAACATAAACATTAATATTTTGGCCTTAATACAGAATCGTCCAATAAATGGATAAATTAAGGTACAAAAATACGCCTCAAATTGTGGTTCGTCTGAAACCTACTAGTATGTCTTCACATATGACTTATGTAACATGTGATTGGTTGACGTTTCTGATACGAGGTCATTCGGTCGATTTAAAAAAAAATGTGTTTTTCAACTTGATAGTGCAAAGGGACTTAAATGAAGCGTATTCATATACATATATTGGCTCTTAAATAATCAGTTTTATCTTATGAGGTCTCCTTACATAAATTTTCAACCTAGATAACATGTTTACTAAGTGCTCTTTTTAACTGCATACAGATTGTTAGCGTGTACATAAATGCGTCGAATTAGATAACAGTTTATAACTAGAAATATTTCAATCGCGAGCTGTGCTTAGGTCAGAAATGATAATTTATTAAAGGAAAATGGATGATTTACATCAACGTGTTGTTAGATCTATACAAAATTATAAAGCTGGAAGAGTTATCAAAACGAAAAACGCCTTTGAAGACATTTTTGATTTCATGTGCAGCATTCGCTTTTCAAATTTTAAAGCTCGTGAACCAACAAAACTAAGGGAAGCTGTTCGAGAGCATGTTATTGAAAACAGATGGGATCTTTCTCTAAATCTTCTGCAATTGCTAGAAGGAGTTCCTAATCAGCTTTCGACAGAACATGAGAAATCGCTGGCGGAACAATTGAAAAAGGACATTCTTGTACATGACAAAGATAATGGTCATCTTGTGTTATATTTACATATACTCGCACTTTATTTCAATCTTGACATTTTTGTCGTTGAAGTGAACGAACCACCGTGTTGGAAGTTTTATCAGGCCGTTTGTGTTAATCAAAACAGAGAATTTAAGATTGGTAATGAAGTTTTCCAGGACAGAAACTGCGTAGTTACAGGGCAACGGCGGCCTCCAACCTTTATAATGCTTTATCGAGACAGCGACAGAATGTTTTATGGAATCGAAAGCAGAGGCGATCACGTGGTGCCTCCTCACTCACCGGGGAGCTTAGAACAATATGCATCACAACTGCATAGTGAGTCCATGCAAAATGCTTGTCAGTAAAAAAGAATTATAATCGTTCGCTTTGGGAGCGGTAAGTAGCGGCTTCAAACCCCGACGCGTCCTACCAAAGATGATAAAATATTTGGTACGAGTAGTTTTATCCCCTGGCGCTCGACTTTAAATGGTAGTCTTTGGATATATGGTGGTACATATATTCGCATAGTCACCAATGAAACCCCTAGTGTATTCCTAACTCGTGTTTCATTGACCATTGAAAAAAGGTTATTACATCATGTATTGATAAGTTTTTTTTGTCATATGATGTAGTGTGTTTGTGGTGTTTGTATATTTTGTGTCTCTGGATCAGAGTTTTAGGGTCTTAACCCTGTGCCTTTTTAAAGTATTCATTCTTGGGGATTTTATTACTGAAATATTATTGTATTGAATTATTATAATTTTGAAGAATATAATAGGCTTCAAAATGATTTACGTATATTAGTTATTCATTTCAGAACGTCCTTCATCTGAAATTGAAGCTGTACCAGAGCGTCTTGAAATGCTTAAGGAAAACGCTTGGTTGATGAACGATAGAACATACAAGAACGATATCAGAAATATTGGAAATGTCTTTTGGTAAAGTTTTTTTTATTGCAAATGTTGATTTAAATTAAACTGGATGAGTACAATGCAACAAAGATTTGTCTAAACTTAATACTAATATAACCATGTTATTTTGTAATTTTGTTTAGCGTCCGCATGCGCCTATGTTTTGAGCTTTGTGAGAGAAAATAATTTCGTCTTAAAATAATCGTTGATGTCCGATTTTTCTTGAAAGACGACAGCGATAAGCTGATAAACCGACATCGATAGGATTATTCGCATATGTTTTATCAATATCGCCGTGAGTGAAAGTGGCCTAGTGGTAACTATATACGATGTCAGCTTTCGCCACTATCGAGCTTAAAAGAATAAGTATAAATTAATATCGCAGTCAAACTGACGCTCGATTTCAATGGCATAGTGATATGAATTAAGGAAAATGCTTTTTTTTCGTTTCATTTACAGCATTAAGTCCTCAATGCGGTTCGGCGTATGATGCGAGCTAGACGATTCCTAGACGGTTTCAGTCCGGCCATTGGTAGAAGGACCTCTGTTTGCCCTTTACAAAATAAAATATTAGTTGCCATTGAATATAGGATTTAAGGTTCAGCCGTCTGCTGTTCAAAGGTTAGGAAATTGTGGAATGATGTCGTCTCGTTTGTGAGATCTGACTCTTCGAATCGACGCTTCACTGTTATATTTGTTTAGTCCCGATCGACCGATTTCAACTGCATTTCTGTTTACGAATAAGTATTTATTCGGAAGTTATTCATAATATATTTAGCTTAGATCTGATAAACAATTCATTTCATTAAGTAATTTCGTCATGTCTTTTCGTCGTTGCACATTGTCGAGTATATTAAGGAGGTTTTCTCAACAGGTCTCATTCGAAACGATAGCTATCTCATGTTGAGAATAGTTTCTGCAAGTTCATTTTGGCATATATTTAATCAATACACTCTAGTGTTCGTTAGGGTTCCTATGTTAGACCTTCTTTGGGTGGACGAAGAGTTGAAGAGCTTTTGCGCGTGTGTTAACGTGCATCTTACAGAAATGATTCTGGTAGGCGAGGGTGCATCTTCAATATCTACTACGGATAGGTGAACGTGCATCTTGAGAAGCTGAGGTCGATATGTGATCTTGCCACCATGTGAGATTGCGTGCCTGTGAAAGGAGAGCTGCTGCATGTTTGTAAGTGGGTTTCTGGATATTACGGAATGATAAGAATATTTCTGGAACAGCCAATGCGGGTTTGTTAGCGTGGCTCATAAGGACCACTTCGGTAAGTCCTGCTGATGGTGTGTGTTTGGGGTTTTGAATATCTGTTGCGAAAGGATGGGCGCCCACATCGTGTTGGGATTCTGCTGTGTGTGCGTTGTGGGCGGTGTGGGCACATTTAGGGGATTCTGTATGCAGGCGAGTTAAGCCGACATCATCTAGGGTACGCTGCTTCGCATGCGATTGAGGTAAACTCGCTTAGAGGATGCTGCGTCTTAGGCGAGTAAATCCGACATCATTATCGATTTCTGCGTTACTGGTGAGGGAAGTCGACCTCGTCGAGGGTTTACTGCATTAAATGCGAGTGACTAGACCTCTTCTTTGGCAAGCTGCGAGTCAAGTCGACTTCGTCTGGGAGGGAACGATGTTGAGGCGAGTGAAGCCGATCTCGTCTACGGAATATTGATCGCAGTACCAATATCGTGAAGTAAATACAGGAGTATTTGGTGGTTAAACATTTATTGCATTCCTAATAAAAACTTACAGCAGCGTTTATATAGTAAAGGTTTCAATAACCCACATTGATGATACCGACATCCACAGGCTTTGCGCGGCAAGCATGTTAAAACATATTTTGTAAAATGAATACCGTGACAAAATGTACAAGCCAAATTAATGGATCTGAAAAATTTCGGAGCACATACTTTCACTTACCAAATTTTCAAGCCGATCAAAATGTGACTAGCGTTTACCAGAGTTAAAAGTACGCTGCAAGCGGGCCAACAGGTTTATATAAAGACTGAAATTCATACATTTATTTTTAGGGATGAGTTGATAGAACGAGATGATAAATATGAGAAATGTAAACCAAAAAGGATGAAGAATTTGTCGGAGTGTATCATTTCAATGTTAGAGAAACCAGAGTCGCAGATTCCCAGGACAGTTTTTATCCAAGTAGGTTTACACTCTAAAAAGTAGTCAGAATATATATTTGTATGTAAACTCACTGAAAAAGCGTTGCGATGCACTTTTAAAAACTAGAATATACATAAATTGAACAGACGTTTTACTCGTTACGGTCAATGCTTCTATAGACATGCTGTAATCAAAGTCTTTATTTTAAAGATCCTGGTCAAAACTAGATCAGTCCGATTGCTCAAACTACTCTTCGAGGACATATGTGTGGAAGGTATACGTTAAAAAAGATATAGTTCGATTTGTATTCTGCATTAAGTAAATAGTAAATAACTGTAGATTTGCAGAGATACAGGCCTAGCATTGTTACGTGTATTGCCATATTGCCCTTCATAACCTTTTTTACTTACAGTAAATATTTTAATTTCTCCATCGTAACTGAGCTATTACCGAGTTATGAATTGAAAAAAATAATTTGACATTATACGATTCTTTAATACTAAGGTTAATCTTCATACTTCCCCTATTTTACAGCATCTTAATATGTACATGACTGTGTCATTTACATTGATTCATTATGATTTGTTCTGCAGACTTTGTCTTCATCAAGATGTATAAAGCCCTCCTTAATCTTGAAAATAATCTAAACCAAATGCGAAACGCACTGGTAAGATTCGGAATATTTCCAGAGGAGTTTCGGGAAAGAAGGTCACGAGTCAACAATGCTGTTATTGGCACATCTGTTTCTGGAGTAGTCGGCGGTGTTTTAGGAATTGTCGGACTGGCTCTTACTCCGGTGACATTTGGGGCTTCTCTTGGATTGACCATTGCAGGTGGCGTCATAGGCGGAGTCAGTGGATTGTCGCAAGCGGGTTTCCGTATCCATGAGGCAGTGAAACAAAACGATTCCACAGCATATATGAAAAATGAATGGGAAAATATCAAAACAAACCCCAATGAAAGCATTGTGGAAGTTGAAGAACTATTTAAGGTAAACAAAGGAGTGAATGACGTTGAGCATGGCGTACAAGGAATGAATATGCGGGCTCTCTTTGCCGTAGGAAACATAGCGAGATTACTTCATGGTGGCGTTGGTATTGGTATCGCTGCTGCTTAGGTTGCTGCTGCTACGACAACTACAGTTGTTTCTATTTTAGGCCCCATTGGACTTCTTTTAGACATCGGGTTTTAACAGAAGCAGCGTACAACAAATACAATGGAAATCAGAGCAACACCGCCAAATTGATTGAATGTTTGCTATTGACAGAAAGTATCCTACTGACGTGTTATCGGGTGAACAGTGAGGCAAATGAGCAGATAATTGAAGGATCATTCATGACGCCAAACTAAGAAAAGAAAACGGTAATATATATGATTCTTTTGCAACTCGACATATTCATAAAAACGGGAATGTTTAATCTTTTATTAAATTACATGTTTCGAATTTTTGACTTCTGGGCTTTTCCTTTTAGGTTTTCATTTTATTATTGTCGCTTTGAAAAACAAAACTTACGCTTACCAGACAGAAGCATTTATTCGAAGGTCAAAACCTTTTCTACCAACAGCGAGAACATTTTGCTCAATTCTCTTTTCATTTTTAGTGAACATAAAACAGGTCGGGCCGGGATATATTCTAATTTGACAGAACGACTACGGCAGATGTCGATTTCGCTAATAAAGGCGATGACATGTATTTAATTATTTGTTTGGGTGCATGTGTGTGTGTGTGTTTAAAGATGTTAAATAAGTTTGTTGTTCTTGAAATTTCATACTTACGCAGTGTCTGTTTTTGCTGCGTTTTTTTTTATATACGAACACGATGAACATTGCACTTCAACTTGATTAACCCCCCAGTAAATTTACATTTTATGATTTTTTGTTTTTGTGTTTTATGTCTTTGGCGTTTACCCAGTGCCATTAAACCGGGTTTCTATTTAAACTTTTTGCTACCGAGCTTGATTCTGTAGTTTTCCACATATTTAAGTAATGAGTTAAGGTTCCCTGGATTTATAATAATTTCACTGGAGTTCAAAAGTTGGAATCGTCATTTGCATGTTCTGATGCCTTATTATTTTTCTGATTTAGATTTGAAGTGTTATGATAAAATAAAATTTTATGTACAGTAAATAAGATGTTATTCAATAAACGTTTTTTTGGTGTTTATATTGTATAACGGCATGCGAGGAATCCCATAAAACGCGCGCTACACATGAGATCCTTACCTAAACATCTTAATCAATCAATCATCAAGCAAGAGTCAAATTTAGGGAAAATCTCCTGAAACAGATCATTTATTTTACAAGAGTGTGTATCAACTATTAACGGATACTATTGGTTATAGAACGTCACTATTTCAATCAGATCACAATACTGATATAACCAATGACGTCATAATCCTTACAGTACAAACACTATTTCAAATGTACTTCCAAATGCCTATGGTTTATTAGGCATGCACGGAAATAAGCGAAACTATTTCCAAAAAATCAACCCTGAAGAAATCTCTTGATGTTGCCGTATTTTAAATGATTTTTAAAACGATCCAATTGCAGGCATATTTAGTCTTGATAAAATCTCATTGAAATTGGAATCGTGTTCAAGTGAGAATGACACACAAGCTGATAATCTTAAACATGGCTTGTTAAAGACCAGCAACGAAAAAAGACGAGGTCAACAGACAACATATATGGACTTTAACCGTCTCCGGATTCGGCCGTGAATTCTTAAACTCGATATTGCTAGATGCATCCGTTCAATGCCTTTCAATCATGGAACCTGCATCAAGCCCATTGTACTTAGGATGTCCGAGCTTGACTTAAAATCCCGCCCGGATTGAGCCCCGGATAGCTTAGTCGATTATATTCGACTCCGCCGAGAACTGCAAGGTCATTGCTCGACTGGCGGGCGCCGATACCGTTCCAGCCGTACCTACAGCTCCACAATCGAACGACAGAGTAAGAATCGCCCTTAGAAACGGCATGCTCAGTTCATCCGAGCCCCTGTCTGGTCGCCTTGGCTCGCCGAGATCGAAAATGCCTGCTGTTCTCAGTACTTTGGGCCGCCGCTCAACAAGCAGCTGGGCCGAAGGTGCAGGGAAAATTTCAGTGATCATATATCCGCTGCTCCGATTTGGTAAAGGTCTCGATGCGCCCTTTTTTATGCCGTCGGTTTCTCGCAGAACTCAGTGCTTTTGCATCATGTTTTTTTCCTTCGGCATGTAGTAGATTTGTACTTAATACTTATGACTTTTCAACGCTCTATACATCTATTCCACAATCTTTAGTTACAAACAAATTGACTCCTCTTATCGAAAAAACTTTTGCGAGGGAGAAAACTACTTACATGGCAGTTAATGTTAAAAAGACTTTTTTTACTAATGATCGCTCAGATAAATATCTGTATTGGACATGCACAGATGTCATTGAAGTTTTAAATTTTGTACTCAATAATTCTTTTCTTAAATTTGGTAAATGTTTATATAAGCAAACTATTGTAATTCCAATGGGTGCCAATTATGCACCTTTACTTGCAGACCTCTTTTTATACTGCTATGAAAGTGAATATATGTTAAAATTATTTAAGTCTGGAGATCTAGCTCTTGTTGATAAATTCAATAGCACGTTTAGATATATTGATGCTATTCTAAGTTTAGATAATCCTTTGTTTACAGATAACATTCATTTGATATACCCTTCACAATTGCAACTTAAAATAAATCTAATACATCCGTTTTAAAAGCATCCTATTTAGATTTGCAACTAGAAGTAAAGGAAGATATATTGAGCATCAATCTTTATGATAAACGTGATGATTTTAATTTTAGAATAATTAATTACCCTTCTTTAGATGGTGATGTTCCTATTTCAGAATCACATGGTGTTTTTATTGCACAGTTAATACGATTTGCTAGAATATGTACAGATGTAAAAAAAATCAGCTCTCGCAGTAAACTTATGACGCAAAACTTCTAAAACAGGGTTTCCGATATTTTAAATTAAGGAAAACTTTCTCAAAATTTGTTGATGGTCATTATAATCTCATATCAAAGTACAATAGTAGTCTTAAATCGCTCATTGCTGATAGTATAGCTCATCCCGATTTTTATGGGGATGTTTTAAAGAAAATTCGTAAAATTAAAATGTTTCCAGTAGGTAGTTGGGCAGATAGACTTAATGAATTACTTGGATATTATTTAAACCGTAGATATAAAGGCAATATTTTGAAGAGCACTTGCCTTCTTGTTTTTGAAGATGATTACCTGAAACAAAATATTGGGTTGAATATAGCATCCTTTCATAACTAAATTTTCAGTGCTTTGATTTTTATGAAGAATTTGCTAATTCATGTTATCTTTAAAACCTTTTTTGGCGGACACGTGTTGACTGACTCCGATTGTTTTGGCTGTGACTTAATATTCTTCAAATATTTTACTTTTTCAAATCATTTGGAAGGAGAGAACGGCATATACAAGTCGCTTTAATTTTTAATAATGTTGTTCTTTATTTGTTCCCAGTTTTAGTACAATGATGCTTTTTATTATGAAACTCTATGATCACACAGTTTTAAACCTTTTATTTTATAAGGCAGACGGTGTGTGATGTTTTTGGTTTCTAACGTTGACTGCATCGCATCTTTGAAAAGTATTTGCATTAGGTGCTCTGAATTGTTTCCCTCCGTTTGCAGATAGAGTTGGGATCTCTAATAATTGAAGTACTTGGGGTTTACCTTTTCGTTTTTTATTATTATTTGTTTTATTGATAAGTTTCCTCAAGTTAATGCATACTTTGATAAGATTTACCTTTTGCGTTTTATCTTTATTAAGAATTGTTGGGATAAGAGTGAGGTTTGTGCACATAAACTGGTTTAAACCCCCAGTAAATTTACATTTTACTGACCGTTCCAAGGCGGTACCTAACAATTCTTGATAAACATACCAATTATTTATATATATATATATGTGTGCAATAGTACACGCAAGCATATATGGCGGCTTTTAAGCGGCTATGTTGTCTGTGCGTGATTCAGCTTTAATGCGACAAGGGACAAAGCATTTATTAAACTATAACATATGCATCAAGATGCAGAACATGAAACACTATGCATATTCATCATGTATGTGGCTGGTCTTCCCGACGCAGAAGTTTAGAAAACTCGCAAATTGATGCACTGTAGACCCGCACGACGAACCAAATGTACTGTGTTACGAATTGACTGACCAACGGGGAAGGGAGCCTTCTCCAGCAAGATACTTACATTAGGAAATCGTCATCACATATCCATGCTCTTCTAGCAGACATTCTGCCATGAATGTGATGGAGTTTAAGACCAGTTCAAGACAACTCCACTCTCGCTTTACAGACGAAGCAAAATGCACTAGGTCATCGCATATAGGGATTATCCCGTTGCCACCGTCTGGAGGCGACCCTGTGTATGCAGCAAAACAACTGGCGAACCCCTGGCAATATCAGACAAAGCAGAGTACACTTGTCCGATGAGGGTTTGGAATTGTATATGGAAACTTCCAAAGATAGCCTTATAAGATACATGAAAGAGTTTTGGTATTTACATCGTTTTGCGTAGAATCGTGCAGGCATTTTTGCTAAGAAACAAACACACCTTTGGGAAAGTGTACGGCCAATGCCAACCATTATTCGCTATAAGGCCATCGGCCCATTGCAATATAAATATGTTGTGACTATTTTAACAATTTCAACGTAAGATGATGCCATGCGAACTCTAAATTTAAAACAATTAGGATCAACAAACTTCTTTCCTAGTAGATATCGGATCGTAGCTCATAATAGAAATAACAAACTATAAAAAGTCGGTATTTAATTTTAACACATTCACTTTAATATACTTAAAATAGTCTTTGTTTTATTGGAATATTTAAATATCGTCTTTTTCTATATCTAGATCACTGGAACTAGTTGTAAAAGATTCATATTTAAATCTAAATCTTCTGATATCTAAAACATATAAAACATATATATATATATATATATATATATATATATATATATATATATAATAGGTATACTTTATTTCAAAAACCTGATGTAACAAACTAATGAGTATGTTCATTGTTTGCTTCTTTTTTTTTTTTGCTTCTTTTTCTGACTTGACTATGCCAGTCCTGTATACACTCATCACATAATTATGTGTCTCATAAATTTAGAAGCAACTTGTCAGTTACCCCAAACGTATCCAAAGCCTGTGGATTGTAGACACACGTGGATTTTTTTCATTTTGTTATTCAGTTTTTTCTTCCACACAAGTCTTAATTATACATCATAATATACCTTTTTTACAAATTCATTCAGGAATTCGCAGTAGTTTTTAGTCAATTTTTGAACACGTTTATAAGAATCCATTGATAATCTACAACGATCACCTACAAAACAATGTCTTTTTAAGATTGTATGCCACATTTTGATATATGATTAGCTCTACATCATTAATATTACAACTTAGACGGACGACTATTGTCAACTAAATTCCGTTAAAATACAAAATAACAGTTTAAATTTCCTATAATATGATATATATTTTAAACTCAAAATAATAACAGTTGGTCCAGAGCAAAACAGAAGTAGATAATTAAGTTCTGAAGACACATAGGATAACTTAGCTGATTTATGTCGTCGGCGCAAGAAAGGAATAACACACACAATGTACAGTTTAATGTTCGTTCCTTTAGGGATGTTTTGTCTCAATACATTCAAGAATTTCCTGTTCCTAAGCATTTCAATGTTACAATATAATCTGATTGATATACAGAATTTAGAGTACTTTAAGGTAGCGCATCCCAAATGGTTGATATTTCAAACAGAAACTGACATTTCCTATTCATTAATAGTATCTTATTACCGAGTCCTATATCCACCCTAGATAAAGTGTTTAACTTTATCAGTTGACTAAGTGCTACAACATCTGCCAGGACATTGTGAGCTTTATAAGTACCACCCAACAGGGAGGAAATAAACTATTGTTGTATGTGTGATGATGCATTTGTAACACTGGCAACGACTCAACAAAAGCACATGCCGGAATAAGCCAACATTTTTAAATGTGGTCACTAGGATAGGATTATCAAACCTGCGACCATTATGAGCCACAAGACCCATATTGCTGATTTTTTAAGCCATTCAATCCATTATTATATTGATTGGGCATCAATCGTTTCTTGATTTGGTATTGCCCTGTAAAGCTAATGACATCATTAAGATATTTAAACATATATATTTGCTGCGGAACGCTCATTTTTATTTTTACTAAATATAAATAATGACCCTAACTATTATAACCTGGAACTGGATCGAAGCTGCACTTTCACAGATTAGAAGTTCCGACATTTTTAAAATAAATTGTCCCAGAATCATCTGATTTTGGCATCATTACCTTTAATTCAGTAATATAAGATAATGCACAATAGAACATATCTCAGCTGTATGGGAAACTGCCGAACATTTCATTTTTCTTAAAGCTTAAGCTTTTAGGCAAAAAAATCATTTTAACAAATATATGAAAAAGCGATCTGATAATTTTCAAGGCAATCTTTTATCACTGGTTTTTAGACACACACGCAAAAATTGTCTCATTCTAAGCAAAACAATTGTCCAAACTGATAATTTATAGGAGTGCAGCTTTAACTTAAATAATTAAGTCTTTGTTTCATTCATTTTTAGTATTTTTGGGTGAAGGTTGAAAGTGCTAGTGTCATTACATTCTATGATCACTAAATTGAGCATACAAACACCAAACGCCGAGTTCACATCAAACATGGCAGTCCTCTTGAACTGTCATGGTGTGCTTTTCCATATACCACTTTATTTATGTGCAAACAATCCCAATTCTGACACTGCACATAAACATAACCCCAAGTACTTTTTGAAACTCGCCCTTTAAGCTATATGTCAACGGAACTATACACGCTAAACAAAATTTGAAATTTTGTAAGCAGTTTTAGCAACACGTCGCCCCTCCTTCCAATCTTTGTTCATCACACCATCCTGTGCATTTGAGGTTTCAGAATTTTGTGAAGAATAGGAATGATTTTTTCTAGGTTTCTTTACTCGCCATAGCGTTTTATCCTTTGAAAAACGTTTAAAAATGTGTCGTAAAAATTCCATTTTGTTTGTTATTTGTATTTCATTTTATGTTTTCGTTGATCAACGAACACTTTTTAACATTAAACGTTTGTAAAAGAAAAGCGAAGTTTTTCGATCATTTCCGGAAACTAAACATCTTCAACGGACTCGTCACGAAATATGTCGACATTGACAGATGTTAAAAATAATGCCGGGAATTCATTAGAGATGCTCTGCCTTAAATAAATAATTATAGAATACATTCATGCAGAACTAAAAGTTGACAGTGTCTCTTATCTCTTACTGTAGAAGCTAGGTAACAAGTATTTTAAGTGATCTTCTTTATCAGCAATAAGATCGTGGGCTTGAACATATATACAAGATAAGAAGTGTGTTTGCTTTTTCAATTACTGACTTAAGTCCGAGGTGAAAATTTATCAAAGAACAGTTCATAACGAGGAATGGATGATATACCACAAAATGTTGTTAGATATATACAAGGGCATAGAGCCGAAAGGGTTATCAAACGGAACAAAACCTTTGAAGACATTTTTGATTTTATGGGCAGAATTCGATTTTCAGATAGTGTTGTTCATGTAGCAACAAAACTAAGAAAAGATGTTCGAGACCATGTTATTGAAAAAAAATGGGACCTTGTTTTGGGTCTTCTGAAATTGCTAGAAGGAGTTCCTAATCAGCTTACTAAAGAGGAGGAGAAATCGCGGAAGGAACAATTGAAAAGGGACATTCTTGCACATGACAAAGATGAAGGTCATTTTCGTGTATATTTACATATATTTGCACTTTATTTCAATCTTGACATTTTTGTCGTTGAAGGGGATATACCAATTTGGAGGTATTATCAGGCCTCTCGTGACAGAGAATTTAAAATTGGTGACAAAAAGTACCAGGACAGAAGCGGTGCAGTAGCAGGGCAAAAGCAGAGTTCGACTTTTATAACGCTTTATCAAGGTTTAAGCCGAATATTTTATGAAATTGAAAGCATAGGCGATCGAGTTGGGCCTCCTCACTGTCCAGGGATCTTAAAACAATATGTGTCAGAACTACAAGGTGGGTTGATGCTAAATTTATGTCAAATATTTTCCGAGCCTTCGCTTCGGGAGCGGAAGTTACCGGGTTTAAACTCCGACCGCGTCATACCAATGTTAAAGTATTTGATACTTAATTTGTCTGGCGCTTGGCATCAACAAGGTAGTGTTTGGATACATGGTGGGCAAGTGTGAAGCTACGCGCAAATAAACCAGTTAAACCCCCTATGAACTCGTGTTCTATTCAACACGTGTTTCACTGGCCGTCCAGAGACTGTTATCTTATCATGAATTGACAAAGTCATTTTGATGGATGAGTTGTCGGTTTGTGGTGTTTGTACGTTTTATATATCTCATTTAGTGTCTTTAAGACCCTCACCTTGTGTCTGAAAATAGGATTTATACTAGCAGTTTTCATTTATTAGGCATGTTCCTATAGTTTTCTTTGTATTAGTTTTATTTTGAAATGTGAAATGTACTTAAAAGAACTTGAATAATATTAAATATTCGTTTCAGAATATCCGGCGTCTGAAATTCCAGCTCAGCCAAAGCATCTTAAATTGCTCCAAAAAAACGCTAAGAAGATGAGATATGATAGTGAATACAAAAGAGATGTTGAACATATTGGAAAAGCCTTTTGGTAAAGTATTTTTATTCAAACACTGATTTAAACTGAACTGGATAAATATTGTGTAACACTGAGTATGTGTTGTATATAGAGATTTCCACTTATTATTCGTTGAATTCGACCAATCGAGTCATGCTTGCTTGCGTAATAAATAGAAAACATAAATCTTTTTTCAAGATCAACATAGACATAGCAAAAAAACGGCATTTAATCAAGATTAAAGTATTATGCCTATCACTTTGGGTTATCATTGCTCGTATCTAAATTGAGCGGACAAAACTCATCTGTATCTTGCATACATTTCCTTAAGGAATTGAATATTTTGAATCAGTATAAAGTGCGAAATGTTGCCCGGATGCGGTTCCCCGGATCTTGAAAAATAGAATATCTCTCCTTTGGATTCGATATGTCTGTTGGTATGAGTACCGCTGCGATCCAGTGTCGAATACCAACTTTGTCAACATCGATATGTGACTGAATATTCAGCCGTCGCCTACACATGAGTGGGAAATTGAAGAATTTTATCTCGTTGTTGACATGGAATATCAAGTATGAAGTAATACTAAATGGCATATTGAAACCTTATCTTGAACTTTTGTTTCATAAACAATGCGTTGCAACGTATAACGCATTTAGGCATGTTTAAATGTAAAATCTTCTCAACATTTATAAACATGACTGAGTCGCATTTAATTGACTACCAGGGTATGACTGCTAAACCAAACACATCTAACGAAATACATTGCACAGGTTAATTAAGTTTATGTTGAAGGTTTCTGTCTATAATGACAGGATCCTCGTGCAAAAATCCTCTGGATCGAATCACCCACATACTATTTATTCTCTGATTTGATGTATCTTAATGTATCTTCATATTACCCTCAGCCTAAGTCACTCGTGGACAAAGTAAACAGATTTATATCAGTGGTTTACAAGTACAAATATGCAACAAGCTCAAGACTCTGTGATGAAATTACTAAGATAAACTGAGAAATCTACATACATTTTACCTTCCATTTGACATTACTTGACTATACTCACAGATTGTAGCAGGTCGAAAGTCTGCAAACGTTTTAAGCGCTTTGATTTTCGTTGTATTTACACAGTTTTAAATGTTTTAATGCGACACATTACAATTTATTTTGTGTAAGTACATACAAACAATCTTAATCAAAACTGCCATGTAACGGCTGATTCATATTATTCTTATTTCATTTAAAACACTTTGGTTTGATATCTTACGACAAATGGGCATTTAATTGCGTAATCAATACGAATGGGGTTGATCTCCCATGCTCGAATTAAATCATCGAATTTTAAAAAATGTTATGTCGATTTCCCGATGGTAAATTTCGCGTTATGGTTATAAAAATGTGCAGGCCTAGCGGCACACAACCTTAAAACTGTTATCATGATGGTTCATTCGTAACGATCGCTATATAATCTTCCTTTCTGCTTTCCATCTCATGTCCAGCCTTGTCTATTCAAGTTCATGTTTGCAGTCAACACACGGTCCAGTGGAAGAACTGACTCAGGTGTATGAGCGTATTTCTCGAAAATATTACTCTTGTTTGGAATGCTTCGTTGGTAAACAGTGAAGCCGAACACATATAGGGGATGCTGTGTTGCAGGTAGGTGAAGATGAATTTGTTCAGGAAAAAATACTTTGCTGGAGAGTGAAGCCAATTTCGGCTAATGAATGCTGCCGTGCAGGCGAGTGAGGCGAACTCGTTAGCGGTTGCTGCGTTGAAGGCGAGTGAAACTGATCTCGCCTTCGAGACACTGCGTTGCAAATGAGAAGAGCAGACTTCGTATTGGGGATGCTGCGTAATAGGAAAATGAAGGTTATCAAGTGAAGGGGATCGTGTATTGTAGGCGAGTGAAGCTGATCTCTTCTAACGGATGCTGCGTTACATTGGAGTAGACTTCATCATGGGGATATGGCGCTATACGCGAGTGAAACTAATTGCATCGTTTGAATACCAAAGTTTCAAGTAATTGAAGTTGATTTCACCGGCGTCAGCCGTCTTGGCGCGTTAATCCTGGGCGTTCCGTCAACAACAGCATGTTGAATTATTGAGTATTTTGATGAATCAATACCGTGACATATGGAACGTGCAGGCCAAATCGCTTGATCCGCATTTTTAATCGTTCGGAACTTACGATTATCCCATCAAGCCGACCAAACAATGATTAGTTTATCTCCGAGTTAACACTACTATGCGAGCGAACAAAGTAGTCACATGTAAAGACTTTATTGTACCACTAGATAACTGACTCATATTTATTTTAGGGATGAGTTAATAGAACGGTATGGTGAGTATGCAAGATGTAAACCAAGAAGGCATGGGAAATGGCCGGAGTGCATCATTTCAATGTTAGAGAAACCCGAGTCACACATTCCCAGGACAGTTTTTTTCCAAGTAGGTATATTGTCTAGAAAAATTGTAATCGAAATATATGTAAACTCTTTGTAGTTAGAAAAAGCGTGTTTATGTACATGTTAAACTAAAACCCCATTTATTCATTGTATAGACTGACATATCGAAATGAAAATTTAAATTTAATTGTTATTTAACAACAAATAAAAATTCAAATGCAAATCTTTGTTATAAAGATCCTGGTCAAAATGGGATCAATGCGTTTGCTCCAGCTACTCTTAGAAGGCAGCAGTGTGGAAGGTATGTTTTTATAAAGAGATCGTTTGATCGTCATACTGTATTTAGTGAATAACACAGCAAACTGTATATTTTGCAGGCGTACAGGCTGTATAACATGATCTGTGTATGGCCGTTTAAATAACTGTCCATTATTCAACCTTTTATCATACAGAAAATGTTTGAATTTCTCAATCGTGAATCAACAAGCATTGCTTATGAAATTAGAAAAAATTGGTACTGTAACATTTTACGTATCTAAGAAGTTCCAGCTAACCAGAACATATTCCCTCAAGGTTCAACAGTATCTTAAATTTTAGATATATAAAATGACATTTCCTAAATGTAACACATGCTAGAAAAACAAATACACAATTGAGCCATTATGTTTTATTTTTTAGACATTACCTTCTTGAAGAAAAAAGAAGCCCTCCATAAACTTGAAACAAACCTTTTGGAAATGCGAAACGTATTGGATAAATTCAGAGAAATACTAAAAGACTTTCGGAAAACACGGAGAAGTGTCAACAATACTGTAATGTACACATCTGTTGCTGGAATTGTCGGCAGTGCTGTAGGAATTGTCGGGCTAGTTCTTACTCCGATAACATTTGGCGTTCCTCTTGTTGGATTCACCATTGCAGGTGGCGTTATAGGCGGAGCCAGTGGAGTTTTACAAGGAGGTTCCCGTCTCCATGAGGCATGGAAACAAAATGGTTCCACATCAGAAATGAAAAATGACTGGAATAGTATTAAAAAGAACTTGAATGAAAGCATTTCGGAGGTTACACAAATGTTTCACACTAACAGTGAAATAAATGTTGAGCATGTCGTGCCTCGTCATGGTGGTGTTGGTTTCGCTGCTGCAAAGGCTGGTGGATCTGCGGCAGCGGCAGTTGCCTCGATTTTAGCTCGCCCGATTGGACTTCTGTTGGACATCGGCTTTTTAACAGAAGCAGTTTACAATAAACATAATGGAGATCAGTGCATCGCCGCGAATCAACTTGAATGTCTGATCGTCAACGAAAGCATCCTACTGACGTATTATCGAGGAAACCATGAGGCAAATGAGCTGATAGTATGCTGAAATAATACATATGTTACCTTAAGCATTTTGACATATTTTAGAAATCGGAAGTGTTTTAAACTTTGTTAAGATATATATTCAGACTTACACCTAATTCATTTAATTTTATTGTTAAACTACTAAAGGGCTTGTCGCTATTTAAATCGTTGTTAAATTTGTCTTTGGAATAGCTTGAATGTACGCTTAGATTTCCAAATATTGTTAGATTTAAACCAGTTATGCAAATAATAAATTCAGGTACTTGTATAACTATAAAGTGGAAAAAGTTATGTAAATTGGTAAAAATAAATAGAGCTTAAATTTTGCTATGTCCAGTGTAATTGTATGTCTCATCCATTATATTATGTCACTATTAAAATTACAGTTAAGTAGATTGATTAACACTTGCAGAGGCGGGCCAGGAAAATACGTTAGAGGGGGTGTAACTTCGCGGCGAAAACTTTTGACTGCATCCCTCCACCCGAACCGAAATTTATTCTGCATAAAATGATGGCATATTTTTTCACAATTTCTAATCCAAAATGGTTTATTTTGGTCGTTTTCTCTTACCTTTTCTTCTACCATGAAATAAAAAGTAAACTCTGAATGATTTCAGAGGGGCCGTGTGCCTGGTGCACACCGCTTTGATCCACTAGTGAAATGTAAATATGTATTGATGTGTAACTCTATGCTGATTTAAATTGCCATTGTCTCTGACTATGCTCGTTTTTAATATGGCGTAGTATGTATGTTATCTAATATATTTTGTCATGAACTGTGACATGAGTTGTACTTAATAAACTTAAAACTTGAAACTTGCTTACATTTAACAACAATACTACAATTCGTTTTTATAAACAGGGTTATAAACACAAATATTTAAATGTTCTTTTCATATTGTAGAGAACAGAAAACAGTTCAGATAGGTCAGATTCCTAGTTTGTTTTCTTGACAGAACGCCTATGGCTGGATTCCATTTCGATTGCGAAGGCGACGATATGGATTATTTTTTTAACTTTTTTAAAAAGAAAAGACTTGCTCTGTGTGATTGGGGTGCGATTTCGGTATGAACGAACATACAAAATGATTGAATTCAAAAAGGTTTTGCAGAGGAAACAAGATATTAGAAAAACAATATTTTCATTGCATGTACACTTTGATGTCGTCATTTACATGATCGTTTTAATCGTTTATCGAGTAGTTTTTGTTTTGAATTTGAATTAATTTACTTTCATGGGTGTGAAATGCTGTGAAAAATAATAGATTATACATATATTAAATACGAAATGAGTAATACAGTAGTTTTATAGAAGTCTTTTGGGAAAAGGGTGCGTGAAAAAAAGTCCATAAGATGCTCTACACATGAGAAAAATGCGAACAATCCTAACATTCACGTTTTACACAATTAATTTGATTCAAACCCCCTACAACTGAAAAGGATTTATCAACAATAAACGGTCACCCTTTGGCTAAAAGACGTCTCACTAATCCAATCAGATCACAATACTGATATAAAAATGTCATTACCCCTTATAGTTTATACAAAACGAATACTATGACGTCGCTTTACAAAAATTAGACTAGATTAATGTCAAATAATGGAAATTGCATTATTTGCCTTTGGTTATTTTGCATGCACAGAAAAAAGGAAAAAAAACATATCGAAAAAAATAACAAGCCAAAAACAAGACCCAAGTCCTGATAGTGAAGTGTTTTAAATGATTCGTAAAAAAGACAAACATATTGAAGACATTTCTAGTTCTGATAAAAGCTCAATCAAAGCGGAATCGTATTCGAGTTCGAAGCCATTCAGGCATAAGTTTGAGAACGAGGGTACCGGTATAGAGTGCATGTGTCCTAACATGTGCAATGGTCTTTATATTTATTTAACTCAGCCTTACAAAATTAAGAGAAAAAAGGAATTGGACAATGTTCTGCAAGTGACGGACTGTCAGCTGACGATGGAACATTTCATTTGATTTACCCCTGGCCCCCCTCTTCCCGAACAAGCGGGCTCGAAATGCCACAGGTCCGTGCAGCACACTGGGTTGGGATACCACGACAGCTGATTTGAACTTTTCGAATGCTTATTACTGCCATTAGAATGCAACAATGTTAAAGCACATGAACATGGATAAGTTAAGTCTACTGATAAATAATAAGATTTAATTTAAAGTACTGGAATAGAATAAGACACGTACAAAAGGAAAGCTTTGACTCAACTGCTTCATGTTCTTGAAAGGCATTGAACTAGATGCACTGATAACGGACACAAATCTGTTATTCTCCAGAGATGTCGAGACAGTAGGAGAGAGTCCCCGAAATGCAGAAATGGTCATTCTGCACAGCATCTTGGGCCTGACCGCGGATAAATTCTACATCACTAATGACAGGCGTCTTGGTCGCATTGACACTCCAAACGTTAAAAATTACGGTTTGTGCGCCAATAATCATACTACTTTACATATTCTTAGGTTTGCCTGACAGACACTAATTGGCTAAATAAATTTGGATTCGATTTTAGTGCCTGTGAACAGAATTATTAAAAAGGAAAATTACGCGATCAGGCCTACAGCTTTTTACCACTTTCAACGCTAACATCGCTACTGCCACTTTTTTGATTTACTAAATTCAATCATATGCGAAAGCTGTTTTCAATTTAATAAACGGAACATAGTATTTATATACTGAAAGAGAACTGAAAAGCATTACGATCTGAAATCTATTTATTTAAACATCAGCATCGTACGTAAAGCGGCAAAAGTTCAACATCAATGTGAAACTTATCAGTTCATAGACAAATTTCTTTTCATTACTTGTACTTGTACAGAGTGTGTTACAAATATATGGAATAAATCCGTACTTTAAGATATAAATAACAGATATCTACGTAGAAAAATATTTCGACATGTACATTTACAATTAAGGCACAATATCTTGTGTAAAAACACAAGTTTCCTTTCAATCGCATGATCTTGCAAGGTGAAAGCGTTGTGCAAGAAAATTCCCCTGAAGTTTCCTTTTTGTTTTTCAATGTATGCTTATGATCTGGAGGAATAATTCTTAATTAAGGTATATTAAGGAGTCAGTATTAATACTTCATAGGTTAGAAGCCTACAACAGGAGTAAAAGCTGCACTTGCCACTATGGGATTTGTTGCCATTTGGCTAAACTAGGAGACTGGAATCATTTCGTGTTATTTTTCATATCTTGATGAGGGCTAGAGCTTTTGTTTGAAACAAGGGGATGAAGAGCTAAGGGATCATCCAGGGTGTCATAGTAATATAGTATTGTGAATATTTACTATTTACAGTCTTTGATTCAGTAATCATCTAAAACAATGCAATATAAGACATTACAAACAACATTTACACGAATAAGAGTTGCTTCGTATATATTAGAGATATAAATTGACAAATGGCATAAACTACAAATAATACCAAGAAATGAAAGAACAAGTCAACGTGTCGAACATGTCGAATTTTATATCCACCTAGAAACCCATTATAAAAATTATCATTATTTATAAATAATACGTATCAAGTGATATACCATACACCAACCAAACATTCAGAACTTTATAGAACGTATCTCGGAGAAAAAGGTAAAAAGAAATGTGAATAAATCTTACTTTGTTTACAAAAGCGTCAAAAAAGACACTAAACAGTTTCCACCAATAAGGTATTTTATGTGTTGCACCAGGCTTTTTTGACGACCATAATATTTCTTAACGACTACCAGGCTATGTGATGACTATCATATCCCAAGCTTGAAAGTAAACAACACAAGACCAAAGTTTGTTTGTGACTGGACATTTATTTAAAAACAAATGCAATAAAATATATACATCAGTTATATTAGTGATAAAGTACATGTATTGATAACTTTACTTGCGGCAATAGACCGCCACTTCGGAAATTGATGTTATTGAGGAATAATATAATGGAAGTCGGTTTTAGAAAAATTATTTAATATGTTATATTTTTGTTTATCGTAGCATTGCATTTTCAATACATTTATGTTTAGAATAATGCTTAATGTGTATAACGTGTTTTGATTACACGTGTTATTGACATTCATATTAACAATCCACAGTTTGCAATAAAAACGGTATTTTAATTATTCCTCACACTCAAATGGGTTTATAGGTTTAACAATCGAGATGACTGTTCGAAAACCAATAGAGAAGAATTCTAGAGAGTTGTTTTAAAATAATTGTTGAATTATACAAAAGTCATGGGCTGAAACCTAGTAGTAAAATTCAATACTTTTTTTCCTTCCCTTTTTCTCAGGTTTTACTTGAGTTGACAAATAATCGAGATGGCTGTTAGAAAACCAATAAAGGAGAGTTGTATTGTTCTTTTACAATAATATCAAACCGTCGTAACACTTCACTGATGAAGGAAGAAAACGGCAAATAGCACTCGTAAGATATTGGCTTATATGTGTTGGCATGTCAATGGATTATATAAATACAAGTTCTCATATAGTAACGGATATTTTGGTGAAGAAAACACCAACAACAACAACTAAAAAAAGTAGCAATGAATGGAAATACATCTGGAGAAGTTGATGTCTTCAGTTGGAGGCAATACAGTCTTGGAGCATTTGTGTTTTTGATTGTTTTAATTGTGATCTTGATCAACGCTGTGTTCCTTATTTGCTTTTACAGACTTCGGAATTGCACATTTGTACAAAACTCACAAGCTCTGATCTGTTTAATTGCGTCCGACCTTGTGAAAGCTTTGATATATATTCCAACATTAGTGTCCTGGTTTGTTGTTCAAGAATCGTATACATACGCGACTTGTGTGTTCATTCCATTTTCATTCTTGCTGACTAACTATACCAGCTTGTTGCATATAACGGCGTTTTGCATCTGGCGGCTTATTGCTGCAAAATACATTTCTGATGGAAGAACAAAGTTCAAATCTTCTTGGTATGTCTTCGCTTCCTTAGCCTTGACGATCGTAGCAATAGTTTTAAATCTTATTCCATATTTCATTTTCAAAGACACGCATGTGACTATTATGAATTGCAAAAGGGTTTTGGTTAAACATCTACAAGGCAGATATCTGTACTTTGCCGTGTTGTTTGATACCCCGATTATTATCATGAATATAACAGTTATAATATTATTTGTTTGGTATAAAAAGTTTGATGCAAAGGTGGGTTGTTGCCCCGAAGAAGTATTGCCATACATTTCCCAGAATGTTTATAGGTTTGAAACTAGCAATACAATTAGGACAATAACTGACATCAATATGTTGCCAATGAAGGAGTTTAAACCAATTCCAAAAAAGGAAACCAGCCCATTCACACTTGGTACTTCAATAATCGAAGACTTAGAATCCGATCCAAGTCTAGCTGGAATAGCAGATTTAGACGAACAACGAAATAGTAGTGAGAATAAAAAGAATAAGGAGATCATTTTTCAACCAAACGAGTTTAATAAGCGAACGATTGCGACAGAAAGGTCACAAAAGAAAACGTCATTCTCAGCCTGGCAAATACTACATACACGCGTATATCCTATGTTACAGTCAGAGGCTGGGGAAAGCAGCATACCCGACACGTGGGTCGTGTCCCAGCCTCAGGGAAATAGTAAAAGAGCCACTACCGTGAATATATTGCCAAACAACATGTGTGAGACTATTTCTGCTGATCGTCATACCACCACTTTACACGGGATGAAGCAATGTAAGTATACTAGATATTGTTTTTCTTAATCTATACAGCGAGTGCGAAATGCAAATATTTTCAAATGATTACCCCACTGGTATGGTCCAGTTAATGATACAATTACTTATCTATGTTACAGAGATAAAAACGTATCAAACAATTTACCGTCAATCATCATCACATGGCAAAACTAACGACAACATGGCTGCAAACTGGTTCTCCTTCTCGTCGGAGGTATTTTAAACAAAATGACTGAGGCTAAAGATACAAAAAAAACACAAAAGTTGCTGTCAAACTACACGTTTGTTTTAGTTTCTCCTTTTTGTGAGTATATACTATCAATCTGCATTCATCATATATAATATTGCGTTTATGTTTGTACCGCTTAAAAACCGAATCCATAAAGCTTATATCATGTCCTTTCTATTTTATCATATAAACGATGCCGTTACGTTAAAATATTTCAAGTCATACTTCGATAAATCGTTGCTTTGGGCAAAGGACTATTGTGGCCACATCCGAAGCTGTCGTTTAAAGCAACTAAGTCCATGCGCAGTAAACTAAGCCATTCGAAAAATTAGACGGTTTTCTTTTGAAATGGACGTCTGAAATACGTTCTATAAAAGTTATGTCTTGTCTCTTTCGGCAAAAGGCTTTCTACAGGGAATTGAGCATGGGGAAAATTGAAAAGTTTGTGTGCGAATTCCAAATAAGATCAATAATGGCGTCCTGCAGAAAATGAGCAAGATCTTTTTGATCGTTCCTCATTCCTTATGAAAAAGCAAAAAAAGAAAATTATTTTATTAACACTGTCCTTTCTCGTTGAACAGTCTTGGTGACAATCGGAATCCTTGTCGGCTTCTACAACATCTCCATACTTCCATTGCTGCTGGTTTTAAATTGCGGGACAAATGACCTGGGTGTTTATATGACCCCTGTTGTCGGTAGCCTATGTTTCCTTACGTCGTTGATCAATCCAGTGGTGTATCTTTTCCGCATTGGGAAACTGAGGAATGAGATAAAAGTTTTATTGAATTGCGGGCGGAATTAGGGCACTGATTCACAACACACAAATTGTATTTCGTCACAGTGCTGATCAACTTCGTGGTGAATCTCATGCGCATATGGAACATTAGATCGAGGACAAGGGAAGATCAAGCTATTACTAACTACGGATGGAATTAACTGTTGAATATTTTGTAATTGTTACCGAACACATGAAATCTATAGTCGTGAAATATATCGGTTTGACGTCATTGGTTTTATATGTTATATGATCTTAGGATATTTTGGTTGGTATTTGTATTTTACTGTAAAATGTCTCTTGCTTTTTAAATAAAGCTTATGAGTCATATACAATTATGTTTTGATTTCTTGGCTTGTTCCTGTAGTTTTCATTGGGTTATTAAAAATGAAAATTTTAGATTATCGACTTTTCATTGAGTCTAAAAAGTAGTCGCTCAGATTTTGTGGTAGCTTTTTAATATATTTTAATGATATATTAGGTTATTCCAAATATTTCAATGTAAGAGTTGTATTTTTTAATTCATTCATAATATATATCCCATTATATTATTTCAACGTTGCCATTATATAATTTAATTAAAACATCTGAACCAAAACTTTCATTTTTATGAAACATTTTAAATTCAATGAATTAAAATGAATATCCATCAAAATATTAGCTAACAACAGATATTTTGAAGACATTGTTCAATTAAAAATGTTTACTTCAAAAACTTCAATCTTAAATTAAAGATTGTATTTACAAACGTTACTTGCGCAGTCCCGAATTATAATTACTTAGATAAATGTTTTCAATTTATTTGTATAATGTACTACTACATTTATTTGTAACACACTGTTAGGTTCGAAACAATATGGACATGCAGTCAATACGGTGTTTATATTTGTAATGACAATAACACTACAATAAATCACTTGAATTCGACTGTCATAAATATGGCACTGAAATTTTCGGAAAGAAAACGATCGTTTAGCACATTCATATCAATCATCAAAATTGTTAAACCAAAACAGTAAGTTGAATTGCATATCTCCAATCCTTAAAACCGAAGGTCAAAACAAGCTCAGCAGCCAAAAGTTTAAACATAAACTCCGTTTGATGGCACAGGGTTAACGTCAAGACATAGAACACACAAACAAAAAATCACAAACAAGAAACATGGAACATCAGCACCAAACTCCACAAAAAAAACATAGTGCATATTTACTATATACAGACTAGGTGTGTTTATCTCTGATGGTTAGGTACCGCCTTGGAACGGTCAGTAAAATGTAAATTTACTGTAAATTCACATAAGACAACAGTATTTTATATTTCAAAAACAATCCATTTTTAACTAAGAAAGGTGTTAACGTATCTTTATGTTGAATTATCTCCCAATTAATAAAATATTGTAGAAAAGAAAACCCTTAAAATTATATTATCCGTTTATAAACTCATGGGTTGCTTAACAAATATATCATTGCATTTGTATTGATAGAAAGGCAAGTTTGTTAAAATTATAAAACTTAACATATTTCAATTAACCAACGGTATGACTTTGACCTAAAATGAAACAAATGCAAAACGTGTGCATATGTTTAAAGCAATGTTCAGCTAACGTTTACTCCAAGCTTAAATCATCAGGCATGATTCCCCGATTATTGAAATGTTTCTGATATTTGTTTACTTCAGATGACCTATAGTAAAGTTGTTAAGTGTATATCAATCGATAGTTACGATCAGATAGTGGATAAGAAAATAAGTAATATAATAACAGTCTAATTTAATTAGTCTACAATATGGCACGAACTGATTTTATGAGCAATAATACTTATAATAACAATAATTGGACAAACCATATCCAAAGTTTATAAAATCAGCGAGGAACTAATAATGTTATCAGGAAACTTCACTTGTCAATTGGTTTAATGTCACTAAAACATAGAAATATCAATAATTACAAACATTTGTGGCGTGTATTATGTAAACAGGGAACTACAGCTAGAAATAAGTTGATTCGTTGACACTCCATATTGACAAAAAGGAATCTGCAATAATTGTAACATGAGAGCCATGGAAAGTGAATACTATTTTCTCATAGTACGCCCTAAACACAGAGTCGGAATAAAACACATGTATGGCTATATCTGAAGGTGGCCAGACATAATAAGGAAATCATATAATCACGAAATCGTCTCAAATACTTAAACATTCACCAAAGCTTGTTCACTTTGCATTTATGAATAGAAATATAAACTGGCAATGTTCAATTTTCTTTATTTCAAAACGTTGTGTACATGTAGCATTTTGCTTCATTGTATGGCATTTTTATGGCTATGATGTTGCTATAACAATAATGCGAAGTTAATATGTAACGTTATTTATGTTATGTTATTTTATGAAAGCCTATAATCATTGGACTTACATGAGTTCGCTAGCCGCCAATCTCAAAACTGGCGGACTATGCAAGGGCGGTTAACGTTTTTGTTATCGCTACATTTCTTAATTATCGGAAGCAAACTTTCAAGCGCTACATTTCTTAGTTATCGGTAACAAACTTTCAAGCGCTACATTTCATAGTTATCGGTAACAAACTTTCAAGCGCTACATTTCTTAGTTATCGGTAACAAACTTTCAAGCGCTACATTTCTTAGTTATCGGTAACAAACTTTCAAGCGCTACATTTCATAGTTATCGGTAACAAACTTTCAAGCGCTACATTTGATAGCTATCGGTAGCAATTCTTCAAGCGTTACATTAATTTTCTTAGTTATCGGTAACAAACTTTCAAGCGCTACATTTCTTAGTTATCGGTAACAAACTTTCAAGCGCTACATTTCATAGTTATGGGTAACAAACTTTCAAGCGCTACATTTGATAGCTATCGGTAGCAATTCTTCAAGCGTTACATTAATTTTCTTAGTTATCGGTAACAAACTTTCAAGCGTTACATTTCTTAATTATCGGAAGCACACTTTCAAGCGCTACATTTCTTAGTTATCGGTAACAAACTTTCAAGCGCTACATTTCATAGTTATCGGTAACAAACTTTCAAGCGCTACATTTGATAGCTATCGGTAGCAATTCTTCAAGCGTTACATTAATTTTCTTAGTTATCGGTAACAAACTTTCAAGCGCTACATTTCTTAGTTATCGGTAACAAACTTTCAAGCGCTACATTTGATAGCTATCGGTAACAAACTTTCAAGCGCTACATGTCTTAGTAACCGGTAACAAATTTTCAAGCGCTACATTTCATAGTTATCGGTTACAATTTTTCAAGCATTACATTTCTTAATTATCGGTCACAAACTTTCAAGCGCTTCATTTGATAGCTATCATTAACAAACTTTTCAAGCGCTACATTTCTATGTTATCGGTAACAAACTTTCAAGCGCTTCATTTCTTAGTTATTGGTTACAATTTTTCAAGCGTTACATTTCTAAGTTATCGGTAACAAACTTTCAAGCGCTACATTTCATAGTTATCGGTAACAAACTTTCAAGCGCTACATTTCTCTGTTATTGGTAACAATTTTTCAAGCGTTACATTTCTTAGTTATCGGTAACAAACTTTCAAGCGCTACATTTCTTAGCTATCGGTTACAAACTTACAAGCGCTACATTTCTTAGTAATCGGTAACAAATTTTCAAGCGCTACATTTCATAGTTATCGGTTACAGTTTTTCAAGCATTACATTTCTTAATTCTCGGTCACAAACTTTCAAGCGCTTCATTTGACAGCAGCTATCATTAACAAACTTTTCAAGCGCTACATTTCTAAGTTATCGGTAACAAACTTTCAAGCGCTTCATTTCTTAGTTATTGGTTACAATTTTTCAAGCGTTACATTTCTAAGTTATCGGTAACAAACTTTCAAGCGCTACATTTCTTCGTTATCGGTAACAAACTTTCAAGCGCTACATTTCTTAGCTATCGGTTACAAACTTACAAGCGCTACATTTCTTAGTAATCGGTAACAAATTTTCAAGCCCTACATTTCATAGTTATCGGTTACAATTTTTCAAGCATTACATTTCTTAATTCTCGGTCACAAACTTTCAAGCGCTTCATTTGATAGCTATCATTAACAAACTTTTCAAGCGCTACATTTCTAAGTAATCGGTAACAAATTTTCAAGCGCTTCATTTCTTAGTTGTTGGTTACAATTTTTTCAAGCGTTACATTTCTATGTTATCGGTAACAAACTTTCAAGCGCTACATTTCTTCGTTATCGGTAACAAACTTTCAAGCGCTATATTTCTCTGTTATTGGTAAAAAAATTTCAAGCGTTACATTTCTTAGTTATCGGTAACAAAATTTCAAGCGCTACATTTCTTAGCTATCGGTTACAAACTTACAAGCGCTACATTTCATAGTTATCGGCAACAAACTTTCAAGCGTTACATTTCTATGTTATCGGTAGCAAACTTTCAAGCGCTACATTTCGTAGCTATCGGTAACAAACATTCATGCGCTTCATTTCTTAGTTATCGGTAACAAACTTTCAAGCGCTACATTTCGTAGCAATCGTAACAAACATTCACGCGCTACATTTCTTAGTTATCGGTAGCAAACTTTCAATCGCTACATTTCTTAGCTATCGGTAACAAACATTCACGCGCTACATTTCTTAGTTATCGGTAGCAAACTTTCAAGCGCTACATTTCTTAGCTATCGTAACAAACTTTCAAGAATACCCTTTTCTCATTGACCCTAGCGGCAGTATCTAATCGTGGCTGTCCATATGGCATATGCTACGTGAGAATACTGTTGTTTTTTTGGATTTATTATATACAGGTACGAACCAACTCTATGTAGCTTACCATATATTTTGTTTTAAATTACTCTGATGATATATTGATAGTGCTTACAAAATGTTTTACAAATACATTGGTTTAAATCTGTTATTATAAAAATAGATTACCTGTTCATAAAGATTATAAATTGAGTGTTGATCATCTATAACTACTTATACTAAATAGTTATGTTAATTATGGTTTAATTTATTTATTCATTAACTTGTTCTATATTGTTATTTTGGGGGTTTCAATGTGTCTCGTTTCAGCTTGGCTGTGGAAACAAGCTCGAACATCTCTCGCATATTGATTAACATAAAGCTCAAGTATTAAATGAGCACATGTAATAAAATACAATTGCCTCCCTCTTTTTAGTTATTTGCATAGAATAAATTATTATGTTTTTCTTTATGTCTCATATGTTTATGTATATAGTTTGTAAATTATGAAGTTAACATGTGATTCAAATAAAAACTGTTTCAACGAGGTATTTTAGCTCACTGTGATTGGCAGTAACTGGACAATGGCCGTTACTAGGAAAGGGGAAAAGGGGGATTTGGAAAGGTACTTTACTGGGAAAGGGAAGTAATGGGAATGGGAGGTTGCTGGGAAATACCTGTAAAAGGAAATTGGCCGTAGCTGGGGAAGGGCTGTAACTGGAAATGAGACGAAACTGAAAAAGGTCATTTACTAAGAAAATGAGGTAACTGGGAAAGGGACGAAACTTTGAAAGGGCAGTAACTGGGAAAGGGCCGTTACTAGAAAAGGGGAATGGGGAATTTGGAAAGGTACGTTACTGGGAAAGGGAAGTAATGGGAATGGGAGGTTACTGGGAAATACCTGTAAAAGGAAATTGGCCGTAGCTGGGTAAGGGTTGTAGCTGGAAATGAGACGAAACTGAAAAAGGTCATTTACTAAGAAAATAAGGTAACTGGAAAAGGAACGAAACTTGGAAAGGGCAGTAACTGGAAAAGGGTCATAACTGGAAAGGGTTATAACTGGGAAATGGCATTAACTGGGCAAGGAATGTAACTGTGAAAGTAATTGAACTTTGAAAGGGCCGTGACTTGGAAGGGTAGTAACTGGGAAATGACCGTAATTTGGGAAAGGGCAGTCACTGGTAAAGGACCGCTACTGGGAAAGAGAATTTACTGGAAATGGGAAGAGACTTGCAAATGGCAGTACATGGAAAAGGGCCGTTACTGTACTGGGAAAAGGCCAAAACCAACCAGACACTGACATCATGTCTGTTTTTCTCTACAAAAATACACACACAACCGTCAAGAAATTTGTCATCAAGGATACACATGGCGTCTTTAGGTACATACGTGATTGAGTTCATGTATAGTGTAATGTCTTAGGATGTAATATTCTTCCGGAGACCATTAATTTATGTATATTACCAATTTACAAACAATGCCCTAGAATCGTACACAGCAGTTTTTTTGATAAAAATAAAGAGACATTTTGGCACTATCCGATTTTTCGCAAAATATGTTGTCTAAAGGACATAATTATAAGAAAGTATTGGTGGTAATGAAAATACACTCATGCTGTTCCGTTATTTCACATGTTTTGGACAAACAGTAAAATAATAAGATAACTGAACGCTTGTATAGTTTACGGAAGCTTTATTTAAAACAAACGCCTTAGGATTTTCTAATCATATCAGGCAACTTTCATCTTTAATCTTACCCCGGACACATGGGTTTAATGTATTTCCTTTGTTCGTAATTCGAACACAATGTTTTTTTTACCAAAAAGAAAATCTTGAACTCTGATCAGTTCTGAAAAAAAAAAACATACATGGCTCGAACACTGACATATTTTGTCACAAACAAAAGGAGGTTGCTACAAAAAAGTGCTTTACTATAAGATAGAAATTAGAAGATTCTAAGCATGAATGCAAACATTTGCCACAAGAATATGACCGAAAATGATGGTTTGCATTTAAATTGGATGTTAGAATGTTGTCATGTATGATTCTAATGATAGGATTTTAGACAGGGTTTACAAATAAAAAGGGTGCTGCAGGAAAGGGACCGGGTGCTAAGGGGAGAAGGACACATATTGAGTTGGACTGTGAACAATTTTGAAAACTATGAATGTTACAGAATATGTTAAGAATTGAATTTAAAATCGGTTTCAACTACAAAAATTGTCAAGTTGATATAAATCATAATAATACTTAAAGTAAAAACAAACACAAACTGAAATATTCGATTATTTTGAGTATTTAATTCTATAAAAGCTGGCGGTTGGGTAATAATAATAATAATAACAATAATAATTATAATAAT
The DNA here is from genome assembly GCF_026914265.1 of Mya arenaria. Taxonomy (NCBI): domain Eukaryota; kingdom Metazoa; phylum Mollusca; class Bivalvia; order Myida; family Myidae; genus Mya; species Mya arenaria. The sequence goes on along the minus strand of NC_069132.1, from coordinate 25,584,344 downwards.
TATAATGATAATACCTTTATCCAGAGTAGCTATATACACATTATGACATAATTACAGGTTTAACCATAACAACATCTTATTTACAATGTGGCATTTTATGAAGAAAACCAAACAAACAAAAACAAAATGCAATTGGTAAATCATAAAACATTACATATACAAGAACTATTGATGTTTTGAGTATAAGTATTCTAAAATAATCCTGTGTATTAAACATAACCATTTAAGTCACTTCAATATACATTATGTACACGCCGACAGACACTCAATAAAACACAACAATTTATAAAATAACAGTTATTTCAATCAGTTGTTTTGTAATTAAAGATCAGATGGTGGATAAGAAAAATAAAATATTAAATCAGCATTATTGTTGTTGGTGGCCATTATGCTCTCCATAAGGACCAAAGGGTGCAAGCAAGAAGGTCAATGTATAATATCATATACACATTTTTAGCTAAAACCATAGCTACCAAAACAGGACCACTTTTCTATCAATTTAACTAAAACTCCATATTCGCTACATTTTTGAGGTCTCAATGAAAAATATAAATAATATATAATAAAGTTCTTTCAGTTTACTATTATATTATAATCTTCTTATATTCTTAGTGACCGGTACTGATCGCATCGTGTCCAGAGTTCCTTATGGACTTTTATCATGACATCCTCAGACATTATATTAAAGTTTTCCTCAGACTTTATCAATTTTCTCCGGTAATAAGAATCTTTGAAAGAAGAGTTTGTTCATTTCATCAATGCATTCTTAAGACTTTGAAATGAGAAATGATGTCAAAACAACTCAATTATTGTATTTCAGTGGAGGAAATTGCTTGGTCGTAAAACAAACTGCCTTTTTGTGTTTTTTGCTCGAGAAACTTTTTCAGCCATGCTTTATAAGAGTGTCCTTTGGATAAGAGGTGTATTCTACGGACAATTCAAACCAATGGTTTTATTCTAGAGAGATGGATCTCAAATCCTACCATACTGTATTTTTGCAAAAGGGATCGGCTGGATAAGCAAGCAATGGCGGAATCCCCTTGAATGTTTTAGACCGGGCAATGTTGGACCGTTTACTGCACGATAGGAAAAAATGCCCATTTTACCGTCTATCAGCTGGGTAAAAGAAATATAAATAAACGTTGCACACACACGTACCAGCGAGACACAACGCAAATCTAAGTATTTTTACTTACACATACAAGTTAATTTAAGACCCTTCGAAGTTCATCGCCATTATAAACTCTTACATCTGCAAACTTTCTGTAAATGACCTCTCCTAATAGAATCCGTTGGTGTTTTTGTCGTTTAATAACTATGTAAGGTTGTCGTGTGACGGTGTTAACTCAATGTTAGTTCATTATCATTTGTGGGGTGATACAGTTATGGATACCCTCGGTGTAAGACCCCGAAAACGGATCAACCAGGTCATTTGAATATATCTTGTATCGAGAACAGACCGCTCCAAAGTAGTAAAAATAACATAAATGTCCTAATGGGCCGTCGGAGTTCGACCCAAAACAACAGTGTAACTAGGTTATACGAATGAATCTAGTATCGAGATTGGATCGGTTATCCAGATTTCTAAACATAAACATGCATTTCCTGATAGGCAATCCGAGTCGCCCTACAACAGATAATTCAGGTCATTCCAATTTATCTGGTATCGAGATCGGATGAGTAAGTCGTCTTAAGTATGAAATATAATTTGTATTTTTACAGCCTTAGACCAAGGATTGAATGAAATTCATCATATGTGCAACCTATTTTTGTTGCATTTATTTTACACAATATCGATAATATTCGGTCATTTTCGGCCACTGTCTGGTTGAGTAGCAAAAAAGTAGTACTAAGACTTTATTCTTTATATTGGACAATGCAGGCAACTAGAAATTGTAGGCGACAAAAATACAGTGAGTGCAGTTCGGTGTGAAAAAAAGTTTCAAAATTAATTTTATTTAATTCGAAGTATATACATTGTGTATATACATGTATATACAAAATACATATTCCAACGTGCTGTGAAATGTACGTTCACATTAAGTGACATAAACGACCGAATCCTTCACACGTTTTTGATATGTACAGTTTAAAATCAAATCCGGAAGACATAATTTCGTTAGAAGGAAATGAAGGATATCGTCCTAGAAACCCTTGGCTCGTAATCAGACATACTAACCACTATTATTGAAAATATTTCTTAGCCTATAAAATTCTGTGCTTGTTATGAAATTGGGTGGTCAGTGTATATAAACACAATTCAATGTTTTATACTTTAATAACGATATACATCTCATGATAGTAAACACAACTCTGCTATGTACAAAAGCCTATAGCAGTAATAAGAATAACATTAGACAGTAGGCGGAGCCTAATATTCATTAGCAGCTCTGAGTAAACATGATTACATTTTATATGTATGGAATACCAAATATCTCCCTCCATAAATTGTTAACCTAAGGTTCACATATTAGAGACAGCACTGATAACTTTTGTGATTTTCTAATCTAAACATAAACGAAACTGCCAGTTAACACATTTCTTAATTAGCCATTATAACGTCTTATCCGAGACTCTTGAACTTAATCTGAATGTCATTACTTATAACATTAAACATAATTCCCATATCGCTGTGGTGGTTTAACTTCCCTCCCAGATCGGGTGACGTATGTAACTTGAGATGTTTCACTGTTCACTCGGAGTTTCCCTGGATTGTTGAAAAGGAACAGTGACACAATTTTCACTTTTTTTTCGTTTGATTTGTCAGGCTCACGAAAATCACTGTTCGGAATTTGTTATAAATGCTTTCGATTTTTTGTATATGTTCCATAATCTGTATCTACAACGTATGATCTCTCTTGAAATGGAATCGTAACAGTTCCTTCTTTTCCCATTTCTTCTCATTGTCTAGTTTTATTCTGACCTTTTGACCTTCATTCAATAATGGCAATGTACGTGCAGAATATCTCTTGTTGTAGAAATGTGCGTAAGTTTGTTTTGTCTTCTTGTCGTTTCTTTGAACAATTGACCGTCTAGGCCATTTTGGTCTAGTGATTTCCGGCATACATGGAAGAAACGTGCGAACATTCCTGCCTATCATTACATGATTAGGACTAAATCCTGTTGCTATTGTTGGCGTGATCCGATACGTTTGAAGTGCTCTGATAGCATCAGTTTGTCTCAAAATACCCTTCGCTAATTTTACCCCAGCTTCGGCTTGAGAATTTCCTTGCGGATACCTTTAGGATAAAAATGAATGTTTCACCTTATGTTTTTCCATAAGGTGTACCGTTATCGGTTACTAGCTCTGTGGCGTCGCCCCAATGTGAGAACATGTCTGCCATTTTTCCCACCACGTTATCACTTGTTGCTCTCGGTAAGTATCCAATCTCAAGATAACGGGAATAATAATCTATTACTACCAGAAACTGTTTATTTTCAACTTCGCAAATATTTGCGTCAATTTTTTTCCCATAGTTTACGTCCTTGTGTTGGCTTATTTTCTTGGCAATTTTGACAGTTTTGAATTAACTTCACAATGTCTTAAGATAGCCCTGGCCACCAAACTGTCAGGCTAGCTAGGTTCTTACTTTTAGTAATTCCCATGTGACTTGTATGCAATTGTTGTTAAATTTCTGAGTGTTATTTGTCTGGTACAACAATTCTACTCCTGTATAACAGTAAACCTTTGGCCACAGAATAATCATTTCTTGCTTGAAAGTACGGCTTTATTTCCTGTGTAAGTAAGTTTTCCTTTTTCGGCCACCCATGCTTTGTGTACGTTATAACCTTTTGAACGTTTTCATCATTTTGTTGTGACTGTTTTATTTGCTGTAGTCGTATGTCACTAATGAATATTTTCAGTTACCATTTTTATATATGTATTCACTTCATTCTCAAAAGTTTGATCAAACTCATTCAATGGAGACCTAGAAAGGACATCTGACACAACCCTTTCTTTGCGCGGTATATAGCTGCATATTGAATTAAACTTTCTCATTCGCATGAGAAGCCTCTGACATCTTAAAGGTGCTTGGTCAATGTTCTGATTGTTAATAAGCGTTTGTGATCTGTCACTAGAACAAATAAATCTAGCCCTATAAGACATTTTTCAAACTTTTCGCTTGCCCAAACCGAATTATAATTATATAAAAAATATTCAATTTTGGTCTGTCTGAACAAACATTTGTTTTGTTTAATTTTAGTCCCGAATTTTCGATCCTTTGTAGGACTTTACTCAAATTTCTATCATGCTCCTGTACGTCTTTACCATAGACGACAATATCATCCATAATGGCATCAACATCTGGCAGACCATCAACAAGCTCAGACATTTTCCTTTGAAATATTTTAGGAGCTGAGGTTCCAAAACGGAACACGTTTGAACGCATATCGACCAAATGGCGTTATAAATGTCGTCAATCGTGAGTTATTGTCATCAAGCGAAACTCGCTGCATCTAACTTTGAAAGGACTGTCATGTTCACAAGTTTCGGTGAAACTTCGTCAGGATTTGGTATCATATAGCGTTCGTATTTTACGGATTTGTTTTACTTTCTCTATGACACCGTCATTTAGCATGTCATTTAGTTCTTTTTCACACTTCGGCAATAGTGGAAATGGAACGCGGCGTGCGGTATTCACACTGTACGGCTTTGCATCTGGCATAAAATTCTGTGCTATTTTCTGCTTCTACACGTGTAAAATGTTTTAGATGTGCTTGTATTTAAATGATGCGATACTTGACCAAAATTTCAACTTGATGGAATAAGACCAAGAAATATTGTCTGTCAAACATGTTATTTAGAAATTAAAGTCACTTTGATTGATTACATCGGTTTTAACCCGTGGTAACCCAAGTGAGAACCCCTTTAAGTCACATCATTCCTCACCCTAAATAAGTATTTGTATAACGAGATGCAAAATTCTTATTTTATTAATAATACAATGAAAAGTACATGAACAAAATACTAAAGGGACTGTACACCAGATTGGCACCAAAAAAGTTTTTTTCTGTAACGTATGTTTTACTCTTTGATATTATAATTGTAAAAAAAATACCAAAATGTAAAAATAAATTCGAGTCGGAGACCGGGTTCGAACCGGTGTCGCAAAAATTGCCGTCTAGTGTTGTATCCACTGTGTTACGAAGGCTTACCCTAAACATTTGGAATATTTAAGCTATAAACCTAACTTAGTAATATCAAGTGATAACATCGACTAGCCAATCACGCATAAGGATGAATTCTACTAGGTACCTAGTAATCTTTTTTAATGGAAAAATTCGAAAAAACTGAGAAAATAAATTAATTGTAAACTATGTGGTACTTCAGTAAGTAAGTTTCAATGCGTTGTACACATCGATACCAAGTTTATGTCAGTTTTCGACAATATTCTTTTTTTTCCCGCCATTTCATTATACGGAGTACAGCCCCATTTATTGATGACTTTTATGACTTTGAAATCTCTTCATAACGTTAGCATTGTCCATAAATAAAAATAACGCTCAAGATATTTTTATGAAACATGATTTGCAGAATTGGAATCTGTTAAAACAAACGAGAGTCGAAAACGACATTCCTGATCAAACGCAGTTCTAACCTTTAATTATAAACATTACTGGTTGAATAATTAAAATAACGAATGCCATTTTAATAACGGACTTTTTTTGGTTTATGACATCATCTTAACATCACGCAATGATACGTTTATGATTTGACGTCATCAGGGTGGAATACGGCTGTATTGGACTGGAGTGGAATACGTACAGACTACTTTATTTCGCGATATGTATTGCTTTTTAATTTATGATTGGTATATCATAGATACATAAAGAACAAAAACAATAACTTTTGATCCAAAATTTGAGTAGTTTATAAAGTTCTGAAAACACAAAGTATCACTAAAATGAATTGTGTCGTTGGCCCGGAAACATTATTATAAGGACAGTCTTGTACATGGCAAAGATGAAAGTCATCTTAATGTATGTTTAATCATACTTACATTTTATTTCAATCTTGACATTGTTGTTGCTTAGGCGGAAATCCCATTTGGAGGTATCATCAGGACGTTCGTGTTACACTAGGCAGATATTTTATGATTGGTGACAAAGTGTAACAGGACAAATTGCGTCATAACAGGGCATGACATAGTTGGATCTCCACAACGCTTTATTGAGGCAGCAGCGGAATATTTTAAAAACTCGAAAGCAGAGGCGATCGAGTGGAGCCCTAACTCTCAAAATATATTACAACAATATGCATCGCAACTGCAAGGCTGGTAAATGAAACATTTGTGCCAGTCAAAAATATTTATGAGATTTGATTCGGGAGTGAAAGATTCTTGGTTAAAACCCCGACATGTTCAACATATGTTAAAATATGTGGTACCAGTAGCTCACTTGTCTGGCGCTTGGCATACAGAGGGCGATATTGGAATACAAGTGTGATGTTATGCATATATAAACCAATTAAACACCCAGTGAACTCGTGTTCCATTGAACTTCTGTGTCACTGGCCGTTTAAGACCGTCATCCAATTATTTATTCATAAAAACTTTGTTGATGCATGTTTGGCTTATGTGTGTTGTTTGTATAGTTGTGTCTCTCTTTCAGTGTATTTTAAAGGAACTATACACCAGATGGTCAAAAAAAAGGCAAAAACAGTATTTCCTCAAAACAAGCCTTTAATTGTCAATGCGAGCTAATAGGAAGCTTATAAAACATCATTTGCATGATTAAGAATAGCGCATAATTGTTTCTTAGTTCACGCATAATGGTTTTCTAGTTCATATCAGATCTATTTATGAGTAAAGATTTATATGAGTACGCTATTTTAAAACGTACTGGGATTGACGTGGTAGACAACCTCAGTTTATTTCGATTTGGAAAGGTGCGCAAAAACTGCGAAAGATGCATGTGTCCTAGGCGTCGTGATACATAAGTAAGTAAGATTCATTGTGTTGTACACAACGATGTCAATTTTATGTAATGTTTTAAGTATTTGTTTTAAAAATCTTGCAATTAAATCATCGGTGTCTTGTCCCTTTAATAGGGCCATTACATTGTGCCACTTAACAGGGTTTATATTTGTATTTTTGAATACTTGGATTGTAATTTCGTTTTCATTACATAATTACCAATATGAAAAATGAAAATGGGATTCATAATTATTTGTTTATACAAGTGTTTGGCTTAAGAAAATTGAGGCAAATTAATGCTTCGGAGATGACGGATGAGATAGTAAATACATACACAATCCTAGAAAGATTTGAAATACTTTTTGGTAAAGTATTTTTTAAACGTTGATTGCAATTGAACTGGATGATAATACTGTTACAGTAATAGGGTTTGTGAGTGATACATAAAGATTCCAGCATGATAAGGCTTTGCCATTTTGTTAAAAATACGCCAAAATTTTAAGCTTAGTGAGCCTAAAAAACACATTTGGTTCTACAAACCCAGGTTTGCAATGGTAATATTTTATCTATTTAAGTGGGCTTCTTTGTTCATTACTGTAAGACATGCGTATACTGAATTAACTCAAAGCTATCTAACTGGTTGATTACAAGTACAAAACTTCAACCTTGTGGTTTATTATTGCTGATAAAACGCCAAATGTCTATTATTTCAATGTAAAAGCTTCACCTCGGACAAAATTTATGTTCGTCCTAGCGAAACGGCTTCTTACGTCGGTAAGAGGAAACTTTTGAAGAAAAACTCGTACTGTTTCTATTACATAAAGTGTTTGTGTGTTTTCAATAACGGGCAGAACTTAAGTCCGAAATGACACTTTAGAAAAGAAAAATGGATAACATACCTCAAGATGTGGTTAGACATATACAAAATAATAAAGCCGAAAGGGTTATATAAACGAATGCCTTTGAAGACATTTTAAATTGTATGTGCAGCATTCGATTTCCGAATTTGGACGTTAATGCATCAAAGGAACTAAGAAAAGCTGTTCGAAACTAAGTTATTGACAAAAGATGGGATCTTGTTTTGATATTTCTGAAATTGCTAGAAGTTACAAATCATGTAGAAAATGCAGAACAATTGAAAACAGACATTCTTGAACATGACAAAGATTCTGGTCATCTTGGGGTGTATTTACATATACTCGCACTTTATTTCAATCTTGACCTTTTTGTTGTTGAAGACGACCAACCTATTTGGAAGTATTTTCAGGCTGTTCGTGTAACTCTAGACAGAGAATTTAAGATCGGTGACACAGTGTGCCAGGATCGAAACGGCGAAGTCACAGGGCAGCAGCGGACTCCGACCTTCGTAATGCTTTATCGAGGCAGCGACGAAATGATTTATGAAATCGAAAACAGAGGTGATCGAGTGGGGCATCCTCATTCCGCGGGGATCTTAGAACTTTATGCATCACAACTGCAAGGTTGGTACATGAGACAACAATATTTATAAGCGTTCACTTTGGGAGCAAAAGATCCCTGTCTTAAACCCCGACCATGTCTGACCAAAATGTGTTAAAATAGTTGGTACGAGTACCTCCCAGAGCCCATAAAGAAAGTACTGTAAGGGGACATATAATCTGACAAGACTGAGATTATGCGCATTAATCCAATTGAACCCCTAGTGTTCAAGTAAACTAGTGTTTCACTGCCAATTCCAAGACAGCTATCCCTATTGTATATACAGATGGATAGCTGTAATGTGATTGGCACTGAAATAGTACAGCTATTTTGGTGCATATGAGATCTGTTATTGGTGTGTGTTCAATGTCTTTATTCCCCTTACCTTCTCCTTCAACAAGTTTGGCAACTGGGATTCTCTCTATAGTTGGCGTTGTATTTTTTTATATAACATTTTAAAGTAAAATGATAATTATCCATAATTTTTATCGTTTCAGATTACCCTGCTTGTGAAATTGAAGCTCTACCAAAGCATCTTAAATTGCTGCAAAAAAACGCTTGGAAGATGAAAGATAGTAAATACAAAGAGGATCTTTCAAATATTGGAAACGCCTTTTGGTGAAGTATTCTTATTCAAGCGTTGAATAAAGTTAAGCAAGATGAGTATAATGTATCATAGAATATGTATATTGTAAAGATTTCTACTTAAAAAGACCATGTCAATTTGTAAAGCATACGCGTGCACCTAGGTTTTTGATCTCTATGATAAAAAAGATTGTAGTTAGCTAAAATGACTTTGACAACGCGATTATATAATTTCAACATACGCAACATTTATCATATAACATGTTTAAACTCAATGATTGGTGCCTTTATATTTGTTATGCGGATACATCAACCGTTTCACAGTATCACGAAGCGACTACTCAGGTACTTAATGGTTCTATGTGCATTTCCCATAATAACAAATTATTCCAATCTTGGAAATAACAGACGTTGATATCACCGATATCAACCGGCTTTGGGAAGTAATAAATGGCGTATCGTTTAAGCGCGTAACGTCGTCCACGGCAATTTCCCAGCCATAACAGTGTCGTTCACGTCCGATCACGAGAGGCTCCGCATGATTCTTTGTCGACTGCTCCCTTCTGATCGAATTCGTGTGCGCGCTGATCGAAGCCGTCCCCGCATACAGCCGGTATTCAGATAACGTTCTGAGGCAAGCAGATGCTTCCTTTTCTCTTGGTTTCCAGATTGACATCGAGCGAATGTGGCCATATGTACTGCTCTTGCGATCTCGCTCTGTCAGTATCCTGCTCAAAGAGTGGAAAGATGTAAAGTGTAACAAAGTGTGTTATATTTTACTTTTTAACTCAAGACGTTTTTACGTTATATTCTTTTAGTCCTGTATATCAAATGCATGGCTGATTTTTTGATGGACATTCTTTCTAAATATTCTTATATTTTTTTATTTGATTTTCCTCTATTATTCATTGGTTTGTCTTAGTGACTTTGCTGGTTTTGATACGCATAATGATAGTGGCAATGCACTGGATTATGATTTAAGCCAGCTGCACTGTATGATGCGCATTTATTTTGGTAAATCATTCGGCTTACATTTTGGTCTTGATGAAAAAGGACTATTTTCACTAACATTAAGGTGATACAACATTATGTCTAAGTCGATGTTTCACTTTTAACTGTAAAACTAGATTTTGTGAAGAATGTTATCTCTTTTGTCATATTCTTAACATTAGCTTACTTTTTGTTGTGTAAGGTATGTTTAATCGTTTTGGGTATGCTGTGTTGTGTGCATTCTCATTCATCAGAGCTTTGTTAGAGATAAACCTAACCTCTGATTTAATCGCTGCAAAACCGAGTGCAGAACTATATATATTATATATATATCCTTTGCCTGGTATCATCGTCGACTTATCAAAACGCCCGTTATATTAAGCAAATGTTACTATTGAGCACTGATCATCGATACGCTGTTTTGCCACCACTGTCTTATTTATTCATCATAATTTATGTCAAGTTAAGCAAAGTTATATAATTTACCAAAAGTTAATGATAATGGACAAATATGTCAATTAAGCAATTGTTTAAAATACAAACTGGTCAATTATCAATTATCAATTATTGAAATAAAGCTACAAAAGTTCCATTTCATGAAATACAAAATTTAAAAAAAAGAGTAAATTATGGGACAATCGCCAAATTATTTACAAATAAGCACTTCAACTTTTGAAAATCCCTAAAATTGGTCCTAACAATAATTGTGGTTATCATACTAGTAATACTCTGAATATTTTATCGCATTTAATGAATACGTATGTTGCCCCGCCGAGATAACACATTCCGCACATTCCAAAGAACCAGTCCAATTAAATTCCAAAAAAAGATATTCAACTACACTTATTATGAGCTTTGTATGGTTTCTAGGAAGAATGTTAAAATAAGAAAATTTAAAGTACAAGTATGTTGATTATCGATAGTAAGGTAGATACCATTATAATTATAATTATGTACCCATTCTTATTAATGTACCGAGTGTTTTCAAATTAAACCTTAAAGGGACCGAAATGTGAATATCACCTGAACATAGTAGTATGAAATGAAATAAGACCATATTAATATTTTCCTATTACTATACCAGGAACTGGGAATATATATTCTACGCCGGTTTAAATATTTGTTTTCCTATATGGATTCTGTATGAGCCTAATTGTCGGATATATACTGGTACGGCCGCCATATTGAAGATTTAAGAAGAATTTTGCGGTATATATACTTGCCAGTTAATCATAATACAAGAAGTATGAAAAACTTGACTGGTGTTGACGGGATTTCCAATTTTAATCGTGCTTGTAAGACTCTTTTTCATTGGCTATTGGCAACCGACATGGTTTGCCGTCTCCAAGCGAATCTATGAATAGAAAGCGTCGGAAGATCTCTGATTGGCTAACATTTTCGCTGTCGGGACGATTGAACCAGAGTGGTGTAAGCATAGCATCACCGATTTGGCGTTTCATGCGAATTGAGCCGATCTCATCTTATCGTCCCATGCTAAGACTTGAAGTTGGCACTCAAAAACAGACTGATATTTCTTTATAGTGATGAGTTAATAGCTAGGGGCGCTAAAGATGAGGAACAGAAACCAAGAAGGCCGAAAAAATGGTCGGAAGGCATCATTTTAATGGTAGAGGTAGAGGAGTTTCCCACGACAATCTTTTTTCAAGTAAGTGTACACACATTAAACTGGTATTCAGAATAAATGTAACTCATTGAATTTGAAAAGACTTGGCAATGCACGTGCAAAACTAGCATAACATAAATACATTACACAAACGTTTTAATGTTTAAGCTTATTGCTTGTAACAAAGATATCGCACATGGCAATTTAGACAACCTACCTAATTTTAAACAACAAATACAAATTCAAGTGTAAGTCTTTATTTTAAAGATCCTAGTCAAAACTGGATCGATCCATTTGCTTGACCTACTGTTAGAAGACAGCGATGTGAAAGGTATGCGTTTTGTAAATAAGGTTTGATTCTAATACTCAATTGAATGAACAGAAACTATAAATTTTGCAGAGGTACCTATATAATTCCTGTGATATGTTTTTGTACGTTGTAATAAATGTTCGGTGTTCAACGGTTTACTGAAAATATTTTAATTTCCGCATCTTAAATCAGCTAGTATGGCTTATGAAGTTGAACTAATTTTAGAATTTGACATTAACATTATACAAATCTATGCTATTAAAGATGCACTCTTACTCCCAAATAATATTAACCAAAATTAATAATATTGTTTTAATATTTCAAGAAGGATGAATAAATAAAACACTTGGTTATTATGAAGGATACCGAGTTTAATTTGAAAGAAATAAGCATAAACACGGTATTTCTACCTTATGAGACTATAACAGACCACAGTACATCTTTAAGCATTCACGAATCATTTAATATTACATTTACGGTTACAATCTTGTTATCAGTTGTTTATATTTTTCATGTATGCATTATTTAATAAGAAGTTAAAGGTTTATCAGTCAAAAATCATATATGTTATACATATGTATGTATTGATTTTGAATAAGAATGTCACTTTAATTCCACCCTGAACATTTCCCCTACAGGTTCTACAGCTTGAATTTTACATATAGAATGGTATTTCCTGCATGAATTTAATAATAAATTGATATCAAAGTAACTACACTTTTCATTCACCACGTTTTGTTTTGTAGACATTGTCTTCATCAAATATTACAAAGCCCTCCTTAAACTCGAAAAAAGTCTCAATGAAATGAGAACTGCACTGGGCAAATTTGGAGAAATTCCAGAGGAGTTTCGGGAAAGAAGGTCGCGAGTCAACAAGGCTGTTATTGGCACATCTGTTTCTGGAGCTGTTGGCGGTGTTTTAGGAATTGTCGGTTTGGCTCTTATTCCGGTAACATTCGGGGCGTCTCTAGGACTAACTATTGCAGGTGGCGTCATAGGCGGCGTCAGTGGATTTTCGCAAGCAGGTTTCCGTATCCATGAGGCAGTGAAACAAAACGGTTCAACATCGGATATGAAAAAAGAGTGGGAGAATATTAAAACAAATCTCAATTAAGCATTGTGGAAGTTGAAGAACTATTTAAGGTAAACAATGAAGTAAATGAGGTTGAGCAAGACGTACCAGGAAAGAATCTGAGGGGTATTTTGTCAGTAGGAAACGTAGCAAGATCACTTCATGGTGGTCTTGGTATTGGTATCGCCGCTGCAAAGGTTGCGGCTACTACGGCAACGACAGTTATTGCGATTTTAGGCCCCATTGGACTTCTGTTGGACATCGGGTTTTTAACAGAAGCCGCTTTCAACAAATATAATGGAGATCAGTGCAAAGCCGCGAATATGGTTGAATGTTTGATCGTCAATGAAAGCATCCTACTGACGTATTACCGAGGGAACACTGAGGCAAATGAACGGATAGTTCAAGGAGCAATCAAGACGCCGAAGTAATTGAAACAATACGGTAATAATGCATCCTTTTGCTTTCTACATATTAAAGAATTCGAAAGTGTCACAACTTTAATAATTATAAATTTAGACTTTTAACATATTAAGTGAGTGTATTTTATTGATATATCGATCACTGGCGTTTTCATTTTAATATTGGTTGTTATTTGAAGAATTTTAACAAACACTTGCATTAAAAAAAATGTAAAATATCCATAACGCTAGAAGCATTCATTAGTAAGCGAATACAAATATATCAATGTTCTTTTTACATTGTAGAGAACACAAACCAGGTCGTGCCGGGATATATTTCAAGTTTGTTTTCCTTGACAGAACGGCTATGACAGCTTTCAAATTCCTTTTCGAAACTAATGACATGGATTTTACCAGTTGACCTTTTTTAAGATATTTACTTTTATTTCCTGTTATTTTCAATTTGCGCAATGTTTTTGAGCGTGAACATGGTAACATCAGTAAAATCAGTATTGGAGAGGGAAAAACCAGATACCCGAAAAAGAATGCGATAGTGTTTCACAAGATTAATAATAATTTCATTGCTTACACAATTTTATTTCATCGTTTGCATGTTGTGATCGTTAATCGCGTTATTTTTTGTTTTGAATTTTTATTGAAGTTTTTTTTCATGATCGAAAAGTGCTGTGAAAATAAATAATTATACTCAATAAACACTTATTATCATCGAAGTTATTTTTGAGTGTTCATTCTGTATGAGGACACGCATGGAAATCTACGAAGCGCCTTATACATGAGACAAAAACAATGAATCCTTTCATTTACATTTTAATTAATTAATATTAGTGAAAATCTCCTGAATCTGATTAGTTTTGGCAAAAGATCATACGTATATCTTTGGTAAAAAGACGTTTAACTAATACAAACGGATCACACTTCTAATAAAATCAATGGTGTCACTGTCCTTTATGGTTGATAAAATACGAATGCTGTGACTTCTTCACTAGACATTAAACTAGATCAACATATGTCAAATGTTCTTTCAAAAGCCTATGGTTTATTTTGCATTTGCATGCACGGAAAAAACGATGCCAATTCAAGAAGACATTTCTAGTTTTGATATAATGAAAGCGGACTCATATTAGAGTGGCACACACGCTGATGCATACCAGTATGAATCGCTAGCATGGCTGGATGCGAACAATGGGGACCATCGGACATTAAATAGGTACTCGTGCATGTAGGGATTGCGTCAATGATACATAGACGATAACACAAACATTAACACATCAAAAGGTCTTTCATTTTTACACACTCACGCTGAAAACGATCTAAAGAAAAAACAAATCATTTCTTAGAAATGGTTTTACTTGAAATGTACTTTAAGTTGCTTTTTTAGAACTGAGTATACGTGTTCAACAATACCGTGTACATGAATGTGAGAGGATGGCGACAAATGTCGAATTTGTTTTATGACGTATCGGTTACTGGGCACTTAAGAATGTCGGTTGTGTTTTCATTATCCTGAGAAAATGTTTGGTGCGCCTTCATAAACATATTTCTTATGTATACAGTCCATATAAAAACAACGACTTAATCGTTTTCGTTATAAAACATAACTTGAAAATCATAGTCGGTTATTTATACAAAATATGTTTTCCTGTAGTTGTTCATGTAAATCTTACGATATTAACTTGGTATCGTTTCTGTTTTAAATGAAAACGTCAACATCGCTTTCATTTCCATAAGGCGTTCAGTAGTCTAAAGCTGACATGAAGTTTGTATTTGTCAAAACTGCTTGCAGGTTTAACCACAGTTATTTTGTATTTGGATTGCATTTTTGGCCAGGCGAGCTACCGAATTCGAGCGAATGGTCCCTAGGGTGATCTTTTGGACCGAGAAGCATAAAAATGTGTTCTTGTACTCTATGATACACATAATAAACAAATATTCCACTTTTGGTCGTATATTTTAACATATTTAATATTTTAAAAGTGTATACAATCTTCATAATTCACAAGTTATGAAGGTTAACAGATTTCGGATTGAGACATAGGTATGGAAAAAGGCTCAGATCTACAAGAGTATATCGATAAAACAACTGTATACGTCGCATGCACGTTCGGAATGAAGTTATCTCCAAGGCGAAAAAGCAAAACAAGTACAAACTTGTAGCGTTTTTGCATTTTTCTTTGTTAACTCTGTCAAGAATTTACCGATGTACAAATCTTTGCCAGTAATTTTGTGCATGCACACCGGACGGACCCGGCCTGCGCTTTTCAACTATTCGCGGGAACGAGGACCGGGGTTATCTTTACCTCGTGACTGGTACCCGTCCGCGCATAGAGCAAAAAAGCGCATGTCGGGTGGCATATCCAAAAGGACTGGCGAAAATTCATTTAGGAGAGCATTTAAATGTCATTTTCATTGCAAAATGTGTTTTTAAAAAATAAAACATTCCGAAGAAGAACATTTTACTTCCAAAATAGGCATCAAACAAACGATTTCACAGGAAACAATACGGTCAAGCAAAGTAGCCTTTACTTTGACCTAGATCCTGTCAGAAGGCACATTCATCAATGCCACTGTCACCAATATAAGAAACAAGGACATATGTTGTCCGCTACAGGACAAGACACATTGTATAAACAGAGAAAATATCAATTTGGTTTATTTTCTTCGTTTTAAAATTAAGCCCATTTTCGCACCAAAATCAAACGTCGGCTCGCATAAAGCTGGGAAACAAACTTTAAGACGAGATTTCTGAAAGAGCGTTTCGTTCGAATACAATTTGATGCGTTTTTCCAAGAGAAACTTCAGTAAAGCCATTTTATATCCGTTTAGCCATATTCTCAATAAAATATGCTTATTTCTGTATAAGAATGCAAAACATTTCACCCCTTGAACACCAACAGGAATATTTCGCAAGTGGAATATAAAATTTGGTGCTCAGTCGGTTAAATACATTTACACTGAAATACACAAGTATCCGTTATTTATTTTACACATCAATAATATATAATAAGTTAATGGTTCATTTGAAAGTATGGTTTTCTGATTCTGAGTCTCATTTTAAAGGTATATTTTATGTATGCACGGCCTTGCAAATTAAATAGACCTTAACAAATCATCTTAATTAATTTGCAGAATGTTACATCAAAATGAACAATTCATATTCGGCATGTGTGCACATGTAAATCTAAAAAATATATTTTATCTCAGGTTAACAGGTACCATAAGTACATTCTGTGAGAATATTTAAAACCAATGAAGACCAAAGTACGGGCTTTATCGGTCCTTCAATGTGAGTCTTATAATAGTACTTAGTTGTATCGCACTCCTTCGTTCAACATGTTGCTTTGTTATCTTTCTGTCATACGCGGCGGAGGTATGCAATTACGGAAACAGAATACAATATCAATGTAATGGGGGAAAAATCAGTAAAAGCCGTTGATTTTTTTTGTTCCTAGAAAAGAGACAAAAGGATTTTAATTGCAATTGTTTTTAAAATATTTCTTTCAATTTAATTGCTGTGAAAAAAAAATAAGAAAGAAATAATCACTAACGACTACAAATGGTTAAAATGTTTTTGAGAACCCAGGCAATATACTGTTGGTTCTGAGGTAGGGGCGTACGTCAAGAGGTTGGGCCCCTAAGTTAAGTCCCCTCTAACGTTAATTGGTGGATTCGCTCCTGATAATCCTGCAGATAAGAGAACTTTAGTTAGGTCAGACTTACAACATGCGAAGGTTCGATACCCTACAACATAAAATTATACGGCCAAGTTTTATTAAATATGGGTTGATGGGTCGATTGAAGAAAAGCATAAACGAATGGAAATGGAATAGGAAAATATGTCTGTTCACATTGTCGCGAAGAAAAATTTGGCGATGATACGATGATACCATCGGGGTCATTTCAGGCGCTCATAACAGCAGTAGAATTAATCGAAAAGATGTGTGTAATGGCGAAATTTAGCAGATAGTGTGTATATTTTTAATCGGATTCCTGCTACAGTTTGGAATAACCGGTAAGATTGTTGCGTCGATGTAAAAATGATTATTCTTTGCGCAGAACGCAGTGATATGCTTAGGATTTGTATATTAGCTATGTCAAGTCTGAACTGGACGTTTATCGTTTTCATGACGAATTGTTTTTTTGAAAGTTTCTTCTCTTGTCAAATTTATATTATATTAAATAATACTTAACAAGAGACCTATTTTAAATAATAAGCCTTTTGATCACTGTTCACACATAATGACTTTTTTTAGTATCTGACTCCATAAAAACCTCGTATTATTTCCGAGACTAATTCCTGTTGGATACTGGCCGAGGTGTTCCGATTGATCCCGGTTGCAAATTCGGATTTCACGAGGCGCAAGCCGAGTAAAATCAAGATCTACAAAAATCCACAAGTGTCGAAAACGACATTCCGGATCAAAACGCAGTACTAATAACCCTTTTATTATATACAATACTGGTTAGATCACTTAAAAGCCACATGTTTTCAAAATAAATGTCATTTTATAACGACGCACCATTTTTTTTATGACGTCATTTTAACATCGCGCAACGAAACTCGTTACGTCATGTCACAAGAGTGGAATACAGCCGTATTGCACTGAAGTGGAATACGGACTACCGTATTTTGCGATATGGATTTTTGACGGGTATAAAATAAAACTATTTATCCTGATTTGTCGACGATATTTCAACATTTTTAAAGCTAAAATCCACTAGGTTTAGAGAATTCTGTAGAGGATACCTCTCTTCCATTCGGAACTCCTCGACCATTTTTATCGAAAACAACCTCGGATGTATTTGGAAGGTTTACATACTCAAAAAGTGGTACGTTTAAGTCCGCTGCAAGAAGATCGCGTGGTAATTTTATTGAGCAGTTACACTCTTTGACTTAATTCTGGGGAATCTTAATGATATTGACAATAATTGACTGACAATCAATTTAATTTTTAATCATTAAATACAACTCTAAAACACTATATTTAATTAATGATACAATTCAGAAATTTCCAAACTATTCCAACTGATGTATTAGCATACATCCGAGGTTGTTTTCGATATAAAAAAAATGGCCGAGGAGCTCCGAATGGAAGAATGGAATGGAAATATGATGCGAATGCGTTTAATAAATCGTTACAAGACAATGAAGTAAAAAATGCTGGCTAAGTCCTACCTTGTCCGAATATGTTGACGATTGAATAAAGGTGCTGTTTTTACAGTGATTAAACAGTACAAACATTGAACTGCGGCTTGAACTGTTTCATGACACTGCTGGCTGTGAATTTTACCTTTGATAAACAGGATCATGTTAGTAAAGAGCAACATACCATTGAAGTTGTATGGTCCTAGGTAACGTTGTGCTTGAGTCGTTTAGAGAACAAAATTTTCATAATATTATTGTGAGTAATCTTGTGAGTCATCAGTTCGTCTATGACAACTAACAACTGAGAAGAATCTTGACCTTGACCTTGACCAATTGACCTAAACTGGCTATGGCAAATATGTACCATCTTATGATCAGGGAGAAGCTACCACTAGCATAAACCTAGGCTAAACCGTTCTCGAGTTATTGTGCGTACGGGATTGTTGACTTCGACCTTGACATACTGACTTAAAAATGACATTTTCCGACTTGAATATATTTCCGAAATAGTCTCCAATATGGCAGGAGTCAGTGTTTTTAATTCTACATTTTCACAGAGCAATGTGGCAAGGATATCAAGCCTAGGAATACTTTCTACAAGGACACTGTTTAAATCACAGTACACAGCCAACAACGGAAGTAGAATGATAATACTGACGTCATGTCCATGAAGTCCAAGTAGAATGATAGTGCTGACGTAAAGTCCATGCATTTTCTTTATGCTTCCGATTAATCCTCATACCATTAATATACCAAAACCTAGCGCGATAGGTTTCCCATTATCATGTAACAATGTTTTTATAATGTTTGAAATCTGTACAATTGTAGGCCTACATGCTTACATCATAATACATCCTTAATAAACAGCCTCCAGTGTTTCTAGTGTGTCACTGACTATATGCAAAAAATAATATTTCTTAAGAAATCATACCTGGAAATGCCAAAAATACCATAAACCATATTCCAGTATTGTATCCCCAACACTGTTCCTCTTCAACAAGATTATAATACACGTATATCAAGCTACGTCTTGACTAAAGAAATATTTGTAACATTTTGAATATGATATACTCAAAAGGGACGTTATTCATAAAGCATCTTAAGTCATTTAAGTATCTCATAAGCCATATGATATAATAGAATTGACCTTATTGAGAAAAACATACTTTGATGTTAAAAATACCTATACAATTTCTTTTATTTGACTCTTGATATTTTATAAAGAAATGCACTTTTTTTTTTAAAAGTTAGAAAATGAATTCAAACGGCTTTAATGTTGGTAACTAAAACAGCTTAGGTTTCAACACTTGAACAGCGAATGTCATTGGCAAGGTCAGTGTCTATTTAATATGTCTTTTTCAATCACTTTCGCGTCACTTTCAATTGTCTCACTAGTAAAATCTTCATTGACCTCTTGCTTAGCAAAACTTGTCCTTTGACCAAATTAAGTGCTTGCGTTATCTTCAACAGATTCAGCATCATTATCCCCAGCCTTTTCCCCTATAATTACTGAGCACTGAGAGAGAGTTAAATTGTTGCCATATATTTGTTGGCTAATGTAACGCTGTATACTGCAACGCTTGAGAACGTACCGTTTGGTTCTGTTGAATTTAGCATACATTTCAATGAAATCAAAAGTGTTTAGATGTGTCGTTTTGGACATTTTTGTGTTAGAAGCACTTATATTTGCACCAGCATTACTCAAATGCCTACCACAGTGCCGTGTTTAATAAGATAACTCGCGTGCATACCTATCCAATGATTCGCATAATTTGCTCCATCCTCCAAGCCCATCTCCACATAATAAAACAGCATGTTATGACATCAACATATTTTCTTACAAAACATGTTATACAAGTTGTTGTTAGTACAATGTTATAACATAATTATAATCAAGCAATTCTGTATATAGATTGTGTTATGCATTTTTCTCTAAATTTCAGTGAATACATACATGTATATGAAATCATTTTGTGTTCATTGTGACAGTCGTAGCGGCTGTTAGACGCCTATTATGCTAGTCGAGATAACGCAAAATATCGTAACCCACTTCCTACTCGCTTACACATGTATACCCCCGCATAAGGAGGACCAGTAGGGTGATAGTAAATCACATTGCGTGAACAAATGTTATTCAATGTCAAACAATTAACTGAACACGAGTTTGACATATTCTAAAAAATAATTTGTGACATAAACTTATAAATTGAACATCATCTTTTGAAAGACATTAAAAAGGACACATGTAAATGAGAAAGCTGTATTGCGCCGTATATAATGCATTACAAAGTTGTAAGTCAATATAATGGTAATAATTATTTCAATGATATTCTAACGGCTTTGGATTTGTGTTGTTAATCGCTCGTAGCTACATGTTTTACAATTAATAATGCAATTTAAGGACAAAAATATGTGTGTGTTTGCATTTTGATGTAATTCACCTGCATATTGATAATTAATGCCATTGAGTAGACTACGTACATTAAACCACCTAATCTAACACAACAACGTACAGACAAAAATCTTCTGATTAATATAAGGAAAACGGGGCATTTCTCAGCATTTTAACATTCGTGTTCAGTAAGAATATGAAGTGGCTTTATGTATTACATTCTATAATGACAAACAAAAAACAATAAAGGAAAATATTAATAAAAAGGTCGAAGAATTTCATAAAGTACTAAAACAATGGGAGCATAGAAAACTATCATTAATGGGTGAAAACATATACGCATTACCCAAAATCATCAACCCATTCACTGTTCTCTCAAATCCAACCAGGTATATTATTGAAACCATTAAACAATATATTTTCAAATCCATCTGGGACAAGAAGACAGAAAAAAATAAAAGATATATTATGTACCAAAACCACGAAAACGGTGGACTGAAACTTACAAATGTCGAACCCTTTCTTAACTCCATTAAAGCTGTCTAGGTTAAAAGATATTTAGACGACAAAAACAAAAGTCAATGGAATTTTTTTCTTAAAAAGAAGCTTATTTATTATGGAAATGAATGGTTTTGAATGTGAATTAGGCAATACCACAATAAACAAAATTTCAAAAGAAGGTTCATTCATAAATGATGTCATCAAAGCCTGGAGTTAAATTAAACAAATATATGACTCAAACTCAATAAAAACAGCTAAAACAGTGATATGGAATAACCAAACAATTTGCAATAACGGAAACATTCTGTTTTTTTAAACAATGGTATGAAAAAGGTATTAAGTATCTTGAACATATTTTTTCTATAGAACAAAAAAATTTTACGAATTAAATCAAATACAATACCTCAACAACATTAGGAATACAGTTTTTATAAATTATCAAACACTCGTTCGATCAATTCCATTACATATTAAGACACAGCTGATTTCGGATGGGATTATTCACACTAATACTCAACAAAATGAAGAAAAAGTTTAAACATCAATACAAACAAACACACCTTTGTATTCAATTTTGTTGCAAATGTTCTCCAACCGTTTTCAGAAGCAAGATGGAAAAAACTCTGGAAATTAGTGAAAATCTGGAATGGAACACTTTATATTAGGGATGCAAACGAATATTCGAATATTCGATCAAACGTTTGTTATTCGAATGTCAAAATCGGTATTCGAATATTCGGAAAAAGAGTAATGATACTAATTCTCAATAAAGAAAGTTTGTTTGTCTTGTTTTTACAACGACTGGCCCCTAATGCCAGAGGTGTGAATGTGATGACAATACACTAAACACGTGTCATATGTCATTAAGGGACATATCGTCGGGTACTGTAAAAAGTCCCCTTACTTTTACAATAACTGACTAGGAATTGGCTTTAACGTTTAAACACCAATGTTTTGTCCTGGCTGCAAATTAAGCTGGGCAACATAGCTCAAATCGCCGTGATGATATGAATGCCATGTGCTACAGTAATGTTGTTACATATATGTGCTTTAAATTGTATTCCATGTTTCGATACAACGTTCGCGCTTTAAAATGTAAATGTATAGTATAGCGTTTTATGATATATTTCCTCCATTGTTGAACACTGGATGAGTCAAATCCAGATATGTTTTCGTTTTATTTTTTTACTAGTTCCCGAGTTGGTTTGGGTTTTCCATAGTTACATTTAGTCAATTTAAAGATCAATCTCAGAACGAGGCTGCTTGTCCTATGGAAAGACCCTCTGTTGGCGCAAAACGCTATTTGACTAGGACTCTGGGACAGCTAATTTCACATTGTTTACACATATAAAGGCAGCGGAATTGAAATTATTTGATTGTGTTGTTTGTCTGTTTATAATGTATTCTTTTTTCTTCCTGAAAATTGCGAATTTCAAAGGCATATTTGGAGAAAATTGGGGTCCGCCGCTACGACAAATACGGTCAAATTGCCCCGGCTATTACTTAAGCGAATAATAATAGTAGTTTACTACATCTTCCAAAATATTGATTTCGGTAAACGAATATTCGAATATTCGATCGAAAGAATTACCGAATATTCGAATATCAATTTTGCCATTCGTTTGCATCCCTACTTTATATGGTAACATCAACGATAAATACAACATTGCGTAGTTTCAACTACAAATTCCTTATGAGAATATTACCGATCAACAAATTTCTGTTAAAAGTCAAATTTGTCGATTGCAGTCTATGTACATTTTGCAATTTATATGTTGAATCAATTGAACATTTATATTGGGCGTTTCAAAGACACAGTTATTGAATAAATTTAACAACTTTATTACATTGGCATCAATAAATATTACAATTTACAAACATGAAGCCCTATTCGGAATAGTAAAAAAAATAATACAATAATATCTGTAATTTTTTAATTATCTTAATGAAATTTTATATCAACTCAACAAAATGTAATGACAGACGACTATCCTTCGATGCATTTTTGCATTATCTGAAATTAAGAATCACAATAGAAGAACAAATAGCATTAATTAATGATAAGTATAAAACCCACAGAAATAAATGGGAAGTACTCGATATTCTAAACAACTAATGCATATATTGAAAAAAGGGACACATCTAGCCTAAACAATGCATAACTCATCTAATTGTTTTTTACTCATATAAATAAAGTAATATTTTGAACGAAAAAGGAACATCACTCTGTGTGTGTGTGTGTGTGTGTGTGTGTGTGCGTGTGCGTGTGCGTGATAGAACTTGTTTTCCTATACAACATAAAGATGTTTTAACATATATGTGTTTTTGATATATTATGTAAATATGATTTATGTTGAAAATAAATGAGAAAAAAAATAATATGAAGTGTCCGAATGGTATTAATGTTCGAGATGTAATAGAGATTGTGACTTGTGCAACTGTTGTTGGGTAATCCGTGAGTGAGTGCAACTTTTTGAAAGGAATATCATAACCAAGCATCATGGTACAATAGTATTGAAGAGTATTGCACTGTTTTACGAAATTGTGTTCAGCCCTAAAAACGTTTACGAAACGCCATGTGCTGTATCATTAGACTAATGACATGGAAGAAAAACCTACCGAGGAAATTTCGCAGCATCTGGATAGACTTATGCATCGGTCAATTGTAACCAACTCCCTCCCCCTGGTCCTTGCGGAGACTGATTTCTGTCCAGCTAATCCTAGGTTAAATCCCCGTCCTGCCGGGACAAACTGCTGGTAGAATCCCCGCCAAATACCCTACGTACTAGCTAAGGCCACGCCTGGCCCATTCTCCGTTTTCTTTGCGGCGCGAAAACAAATCAACCGGATTCACTCGGCACTCCGCGCCACCTTGAATGTATAAACACGGCCCATTTACCCGCTTTCTCCGGTATACCCTCGGATCTTGGGCGTGTTTATTATTGACTGGTGCATTACAGAATAACCATAAAACAAGATCAACTCTGAATCCCAAACTACCAACTGGTTGGTAGTTATAACGAATAACCATATGGAAATGATATAATATTGACAAATGTAGAAAAAATATTCCAATAAAACAGTGTTTGTCCCAAAAATTTCATTTGGCTTCAGACTAATTCACATGTGTACTTTTCAATCATAAAACAGGACAATATCTGAATCCCCAATTTGCAAACGGTCGGCAGTTTGATATTCACAAATAACATTTTAATATGAACATTAGTATCTAACTACTATGTAGTTGATAATTCAAACACCAACTGGCTAAAAGCAGGTAGTTGAATGTTAGAATAACCAGCTACAAACTAGTAGGTAGATGCGTATTCGAATAACCAGCTACAAACTAGTATGTAGATGCGTATTCGAATAACCAGCTACAAACTAGTAGGTAGATGCGTATTCGAATAACCAGCTACAAACTAGTAGGTAGATGCGTATTCGAATAACCAGCTACAAACTAGTATGTAGATGCGTATTCGAATAACCAGCTACAAACTAGTAGGTAGATGCGTATTCGAATAACCAGCTACAAACTAGTAGGTAGATGCGTATTCGAATAACCAGCTACAAACTAGTAGGTAGATGCGTATTCGAATAACCAGCTACAAACTAGTAGGTAGATGCGTATTCGAATAACCAGCTACAAACTAGTAGGTAGATGCGTATTCGAATAACCAGCTACAAACTAGTAGGTAGTCGCATACTCGAATACCCAGCTACAAACTAGTAGGTAGTCGCATATTCGAATAGCCAACTAAATAACGTTGAGCTTTTCCGTCATGTGTGTTTTTTCCCTTATTATCAGACTTGAAATAAATATGCTTGTATCTGATAACTTAAAGAGCCGAGATTGTAGGCATTTCACGTGCTTTCCGTTGTAGCAAATGTTTTTTGGGTTCCTGCAACTACAACCTAAATTGTATTAAATGAAAAACTTGTTATGTCTTGTTTTGTATCGATAAGTCCATATATATGCAAAAAGCTACAGAAACATGCTCAGTGGCAAAAAGTTTAAACATATACCCGGTTTGGTGGCAATGGGCAACGCCAAAGACATAGAACACAAATTCACAAACAAGAAACATAGAACAGCACACAACTCTACAAACAGCACAGTGCATACATACTATATTTATAAATAATTGGTATGTTTATCAAGAATGGCTAGGTACCGCCTTGGAACGGTCAGTAAAATGTAAATTTACTGGGGGTTTAAACCAGTTTATGTGCACAAAGCTCACTCTTATCCCAACAATTCTTAATAAAGATAAAACGCAAAAGATAAATCTTATCAAAGTATGCTCCAGACATCCCACGCTCAGTAGCGGCTCCAAAGTACACGGCCAATGCGACTCAATGCCAAGTTACCATTTCGGCCCTTTTGTGAATTATAAACGGTAGTTATACATGTTGATGTAAGGAATCACTTTGAGCAATTCAAGGCAGACAAGATGAGTAAGCCTTTGTTAATAGTTGAATTGTACGGTTAGACGCTTTTACTGACTTAAGATTATGCTAGTGGCATTAAACGAACTATTCTTTACTTTAAACAAAACTCTTTTAACATTTGTTATCTATATGTGCACAACTGTACTACTTGTACATTGTACATAAGACCAATGTGGATCACCTTAAAAAGGGTTTTCCTCGGCTACATGTAGGTCTCCGAAATTTAGTCTATACAAATAGATACAAGATACAAGAATCTTGATCTAAAGTCGGGTACATTGTTACAAGAATCACTAGCTCAATGAGCTATATTTCGAAATGAATAACAAACAAACATATCGATGATGATGGTGAAAATGATGATGATAATGATGATGATGATGATGATGATGATGATGATGATGATGATGATGATGATGATGATGATGATGATGATGATGATGATGATGAAGCATGATGGTAATGATGATGATGATGATGGTGATGGTGATGGTGGCGATAATGATGATGATGATCCAGTTCAACCAAAGTATTTCTTCATGACGATCGGAACGAGACGACCAATATGACGAACAATCGCAAATGGACAATTCGATTCGGTAAATAAAATTCAGAGCCAGGCTGTTGGTAAACAAACAGATTGATGGCGGAATTTAAAAACAAAACAAAAACAACAAAAACGTTTCAATTAAACAGTTAAAGAAAGTATATAATCTACTTGAAAGGTAAAAATATTTATTGGAAACTAATGAAATGTTTTATTGCTGGAATAAACTTACACCTCTATTTACAGTTTTACCTGATTATTTTAAAGTTTAAAATGAAATTCACGTGCATTCTAAGTAGGTAGCCAAACGCACAGGCGGAAGTAACGTTGACATGACCCACCCTGTTTGCCACGCCCCCCCCCGCCCCAAAAAATCAAAAACAATCGTCAAGTTAAAAAATTATTGGAAAATGATCATTAATCAAAAAAACATTAATATCAGGCCAAAAAAAAAAATGTTTGTTTTGGGTAACCTTCCCAAAATTTCTAGGTAGGGTAGGTAGGGATTTTTTTTTGACTGCTTATAATGAACTTGTCAACATAAACCAGAGAAAACAACACCTCAACATGACCAGGTCAACATGAACCAGCTGATACAATTGCAAACTCTCAGGAGATGAGAAGGTAAAAAATAGTGTTGTTTATAATAATCAATTTAAAGTGACTCGCTCATGCTTTGTAAAATGTACTTTTTTAATAATGAAATAAAGTGTGGCAAATCATAAGGAGTGTTAAAACAAAAATACCCAAAGCTGGAACTCTTAAGAAAATTTTAATATTTGCTCAAATATTGTCTTTGAAGTCCGCAATTTATATTAGGGTTTATAACGCGATTGAAAATTTATTACGGCTGTGGTGTTGCGTGATTGGTTGATTACCATAATCACCTGGCTGATGTTATCAATGTAGCCTTAAGAGGTCAACATATCTGTAACTGTTGTTAAAGTCTGGGTGGCCATGTGGACTAGCCAGCTGTTTTCTATTTTTTTCTTGAGTTTACCGGCGTGGATTCGAACCCCAATTAAACCATGCTTGATAATGCAATAACTGTTTTTTTTTCTGCAATTTTGAACTCATAGAATAAATAAATGCTAAAATAAATGTTTTCATATGCATTACCGTTAAAAAAAATTTGGTCCAAAATCATGAGCGTGTAACTTTAAATGTTACATTTCTGATACATTGTAAAGTTACAGGCCCTATCTCATCAAAGAGCATAAGAGAAAGGTTAAACTTGATCATTGAAGTTCTCTTGCCAGTCAATTATTTTTAAAAATATCATTATAATTGATGATTATGAATGTAATAACAATTGTACACTATGTAGGCTTATAGTATATAAGATCTGGATAGTTTAGTTTAAACTTATTTAATTTTACAACAATTGTGAAACAAGTGTGGTCTTGTGTTGTGGGAGGGATACCGGAGTACCCAGAGGAAACCCACTAATTTGTCCGACCTGATGACTACAAACCCGGTGAAACTCACATACGCCCAGGCCGGGAATCGAACCCGGGTCACCTAGGTGAGAATCGAGTGCACTAACCACTGCGCTAAGAGGACAACCGGATAAAATGTGTGACAATTCAATTGAAAAATGCACAACCCTTAGAATGGAAATTGCGAAAACTAAATTTGTAATGGGATAAGTCCAATTGATCAACAGTTTTCACATCCAGACCTAAAAAACAATGACGATTTGATTATAATCAAACACTGCTTAAAAGTAAGAAAAAATTATTTTGTTTAATAGAAAATCACATTTTATCAATAATTTTGTCAAATAATGGTTATTTTAACTGTTTGTTTACGAATCTTATGTCATATTAAGTAGTGAAGTTGTCGGGAAGTCAAACACAATGCAGCATTTGCCTCCCTTTGCAATACATTTATAACCAAATAATGTATATTTCTGTCGTTAACATTGAAATGTTAGGATAGTTGCAAATGTTCAAAAGAAATCTTATCCTTTGGAACATGTTATTTGATTTCGAAATGCGGTACCAGTACGGTCTAAAAAATACACATTGCCAACAAATTTCAACCAATCAAATTTTTTATTATGATTAAGTGTGAGTGTCAAAAAATGTTGTTGTTAAAATTTTATTTTGGAGCAAAACCTGGCAAAATAACTGGTTAATATCTTGTTACCTTTTCATTTTTCTTTCAATGTACATGTTAAACTTGCAACAATTTAGTCTTTGAAAAAGCAAGTT
Organism: Mya arenaria; assembly: GCF_026914265.1. Taxonomy (NCBI): domain Eukaryota; kingdom Metazoa; phylum Mollusca; class Bivalvia; order Myida; family Myidae; genus Mya; species Mya arenaria. Next base: position 25,555,715 of record NC_069132.1, on the reverse strand, counting down.
TTCATACAAAAATTGTCAGTCTGAATGATCAACATTTTTTCTGAACCTTCACGATGTCTTATGAAAAATTAATTGATTTTAAGAAATTCTGAACAATGGCAACACTTAAAATTTATTTTATAGGGGATCTTGTTTATCCATTTATATTTAAATTACAGGGTTCTGGATGTACTGTTACAACCAAGGGCTAATGCATTACCTCAACATGATCTGGTCAACATGATGGTGGAAACAACATGAACCACTCCTGAACACAGAACTGTGGTCAACATGAACATTTGCCATATTCCTGTAACAAAAGTAAAGTAAATAGTTGTTTAAGTGATTTGAAAGTTTGTGATTTGTTATAATTGTATGGTTAAAGGGATTAGACACCATATGGTCTCAAAATGGGCAAATACATTGGGGTTTTTAAAAACAAGCCTTGAAAAATTAATACAAGCTACATGTAGTAAAAACTTGAGGCTGACATGATTAAAATAATATTTCATCGCTGTCTTAGCTGAGTTTACCCATTTAAAAATAGCGCCTACTGGTTTCTTAGTTTATAGTGTGTTTATTTAACGTAAAGGTCACATGATTAGTACAGATAATTTACTTGGATTTATGTGGTAGACAAACTTAGTAAATTTTGCATCCGAACAATATGCAAATAACTGCAAAGATTCATGCCTCATAAGCCATGTGATACACCAGTAAGTAAAATTCAATACATTGTACACAACAATATAAATACTGTGATTTTTTTTGCAATTTTTCTATTTCTTGCAACATTATCATCTGGTGCCTGGTCCCTTCTAGTCCTAGTTTGTTTTACAATTTCCCACTTAGTGCACAAGAAATGAGGTAAAAAAAGAGTTCCAAGTTATGCCCATTCATAGTTTGCACAAGTCCTGCAAAAGCTTGACCAATCATTCAAGATATTCACATGAAACTTTGTACACATGCCTATAGTAACATACTAGTTGGAGAGCAGTAGCCGGCAGTTTTTGCATGGTTTTGAAGATTTTCTCGGTTGATCGAAATGTAACGGAAATAATACTTACATTTTATTTACCTAGGGGTCAAGGTCCACTAACTTTACAATATTCTCTATTGAACAGGGAAGTAATACTGGTAACCAAGCGCTGGAGTAGTCTCGCTTTAACAATGCATCTAATACCACACCATGGATACATAAATATTTGAATATGTCTCAATATTGTTTGAAAGCGATTGACGGGCAATATAAAAATATCATTTCAACAGGCTTTTTTAAAAATACATTTTGCTGTGATTCATCAACGAATAATCGTTCATAACCAACACTTGATTGTCGGTAAATGCTAGTGCTATTATTAGATAGCAAATTTATTCAATTGCGCATGCGCAGTAACATTCACGTGAGCATTCCACACGAGAAAGTTGGCGTACTTTTTGACAATTCCAATACATTTTGTATATAAAATGTTTAAGCGTACGCTTTCTGTTGGATTCGATGCAAATGGTGTTGCTTCGATTAGGTTCTTTTTTACCATTCTCACCTTTTTTAAGAAGATTGAAAAAAAACACGAATAAAAAGCAATTGCTGGCTACTGCTTTCCGATGGCTACTGCTCTCCAACCAGTAATTATGCTTACATATTGGAAGGCCAACATCTATGGGTTTAATAATTGAAATAATGAGCTTTATCAGTATATGAACCTGATGCATCTAATTATAATGTACTTACTCCTTCAATATATAACCATAGGAACCTGATGCCCTATATATATAATTTACATACTCCCTCCTTCAAGATGGAACCCTAGAAACATGGAGCTCCCCCCCCCCTGCAATAGTAACCCCCCCCCCCCCCATGCAATAGTAATTTCCATACCACCTCCTTCAAGATGTAACCTTAGGAACCTGATGCCCCAATAAGTAAATTCTTTACTCCTCTAAGTTATAACCATAGGAACCTGATGCCCCCAATAATAATTTACTTACTCCTTCAATACATAACCCTGGGAACCTTATGCCCCCAATAGTAAATTGCATACTCCTTCAAGATATAACCATAGGAACCCTTTGCACCCAGTAGTAATTTACTTACACAATTAAGCTATTAAGCCTGTTGCCCCCTGTTGTGCTTTTCTTACTCCTACATGATGTAACCATAGGAACCTGATGCCCCCAACTGTAATTTACTTACTCCTTCCACCCTCAAGACATAACCATACGAACCTGATGTCCCCAATAGTAATTTACATACTCCCTCAAGATATAACCAAAGGAATCTCATGCCCCCAATAGTAATTTACATACTCCCTCAAGATATAACCAAAGGAATCTCATGTCCCCAATTGTAATTTACATACTCCCTCAAGATATAACCAAAGGAATCTCATGCCCCCAATAGTAATTTACATACTCCCTCAAGATATAACCAAAGGAATCTCATGTCCCCAATAGTAATTTACATACTCCCTCAAGATATAACCAAAGGAATCTCATGCCCCCAATAGTAATTTACATACTCCCTCAAGATATAACCAAAGGAATCTCATGTCCCCAATAGTAATTTACATACTCCCTCAAGATATAACCAAAGGAATCTCATGTCCCCAATAGTAATTTACTTACTCCTTAAAGACATAACCAAAGGAATCTCATGTCCCCAATAGTAATTTACATACTCCCTCAAGATATGACCAAAGGAATCTCATGTCCCCAATAGTAATTTACATACTCCCTCAAGATATAACCAAAGGAATCTCATGCCCCCAATAGTAATTTACATACTCCCTCAAGATATAACCAAAGGAATCTCATGTCCCCAATAGTAATTTACATACTCCCTCAAGATATAACCAAAGGAATCTCATGTCCCCAATAGTAATTTACATACTCCCTCAAGATATAACCAAAGGAATCTCATGTCCCCAATAGTAATTTACATACTCCCTCAAGATATAACCAAAGGAATCTCATGCCCCCAATAGTAATTTACATACTCCTTAAAGACATAACCAAAGGAATCTCATGCCCCCAATAGTAATTTACATACTCCCTCAAGACATAACCAAAGGAATCTCATGTCCCCAATAGTAATTTACATACTCCCTCAAGAGATAACCAAAGGAATCTCATGTCCCCAATAGTAATTTACATACTCCCTCAAGATATAACCAAAGGAATCTCATGTCCCCAATAGTAATTTACATACTCCCTCAAGATATAACCAAAGGAATCTCATGTCCCCAATAGTAATTTACATACTCCCTCAAGATATGACCAAAGGAATCTCATGTCCCCAATAGTAATTTACATACTCCCTCAAGATATGACCAAAGGAATCTCATGTCCCCAATAGTAATTTACATACTCCCTCAAGATATAACCAAAGGAATCTCATGTCCCCAATAGTAATTTACATACTCCCTCAAGATATGACCAAAGGAATCTCATGTCCCCAATAGTAATTTACATACTCCCTCAAGATATGACCAAAGGAATCTCATGTCCCCAAAAGTAATTTACTTACTCCTTCAAGATATAACTATAGAAACCTGATGCCCCCAAAAGTAATTTACTTACTCCTTCAAGACATAACCATTGGAACCTGACCCCCCATAAAAATTTTCTTACTCCCTCAAAATATAACCATAGAAACCTGACACCCCCATAATAATTTACATACTCCTTAAAGACATAACCATAGGAACCTGATGCCCCCTATAGTAATGAACTTACTCCTGTAAGACATAACAATAGGAACCTGTTGCCCCTAATAGTAGTTTACTTACTCCTTCAAGACATAACAATAGGAACCTGTTGCTCCCCAATAATAATTTTACTCTTACAACTTACTCCTTTAAGATATAACCTTAGGAACCTGATGTCCCTGAATAGTAATTAACTTACTTCTTTAAGACATAATAATAGACACTTGATGGCCCCCATAGTAATTTACAAAACTCCTTCTGTCAAGGTATAACCATAGGAACCTGATGCCCCAAATAGTAACTTACAACCCAACGAACCTGGTTCCCCCCAATAGTAGTTTATATACTCCCTCATTCAAGATGTAACCCTAGGAACATGATGCCCCCAAAATTAATTTGCTTACTCCTTCATGATATAACCATAGGTACCTGTTGTCCCCAATAGTAATTAACTTACACCTTCTGTTAAGATATAACCATAGGAACCTGATGCCAACCAATAGTTATTTACATCTCCTTCAAGACATAACCATAGTAACCTGATGCCACCAAATATTAATTTACATACTCCATCAATGTAAAACCATAGGAACCTGATGCCACCCAATAGTGATTTACATACCCCTTCAAGATAAAACCATAGGAACCTGATGTCCCCCTATAGTAATTTACATATTCCCCCAAGATATAACCATTAGAACCTTTTTTGCCCCTATAGTCATTAACATACTCCCTCAAGATATAACCATTGGAACCTGATGCCCCCAAAAGTAATTTCCATACTCCTTCAAGATATTACCATAGGAACCTGATGCCCCCTATTGTTATTTACTCACACCTTTAAGATATAACCATAGCAGCCTCATGTCCCCGAATAGTTATTTACTTACACCCTCAAGATATAACCATTGGAACCTGGTTACACCCAATAGTAATTTACATACTCCTTCAAGATATACGCATAAGGACCTCATTTTCCACAATAGTAATTTACATACTCCCTCAAGATATAACCAAAGGAATCTCATGTCCCCAATAGTAATTTACATACTCCCTCAAGATATGACCAAAGGAATCTCTTGTCCCCAAAAGTAATTTACTTACTCCTTCAAGATATAACTATAGAAACCTGATGCCCCCAAAAGTAATTTACTTACTCCTTCAAGACATAACCATTGGAACCTGACCCCCCATAATAATTTTCTTACTCCCTCAAAATATAACCATAGAAACCTGACACCCCCATAATAATTTACATACTCCTTAAAGACATAACCATAGGAACCTGATGCCCCCTATAGTAATGAACTTACTCCTGTAAGACATAACAATAGGAACCTGTTGCCCCTAATAGTAGTTTACTTACTCCTTCAAGACATAACAATAGGAACCTGTTGCTCCCCAATAATAATTTTACTCTTACAACTTACTCCTTTAAGATATAACCTTAGGAACCTGATGTCCCTGAATAGTAATTAACTTACTTCTTTAAGACATAATAATAGACACTTGATGGCCCCCATAGTAATTTACAAAACTCCTTCTGTCAAGGTATAACCATAGGAACCTGATGCCCCAAATAGTAACTTACAACCCAACGAACCTGGTTCCCCCCAATAGTAGTTTATATACTCCCTCATTCAAGATGTAACCCTAGGAACATGATGCCCCCAAAATTAATTTGCTTACTCCTTCATGATATAACCATAGGTACCTGTTGTCCCCAATAGTAATTAACTTACACCTTCTGTTAAGATATAACCATAGGAACCTGATGCCAACCAATAGTTATTTACATCTCCTTCAAGACATAACCATAGTAACCTGATGCCACCAAATATTAATTTACATACTCCATCAATGTAAAACCATAGGAACCTGATGCCACCCAATAGTGATTTACATACCCCTTCAAGATAAAACCATAGGAACCTGATGTCCCCCTATAGTAATTTACATATTCCCCCAAGATATAACCATTAGAACCTTTTGTGCCCCTATAGTCATTAACATACTCCCTTAAGATATAACCATTGGAACCTGATGCCCCCAAAAGTAATTTCCATACTCCTTCAAGATATTACCATAGGAACCTGATGCCCCCTATTGTTATTTACTCACACCTTTAAGATATAACCATAGCAGCCTCATGTCCCCGAATAGTTATTTACTTACACCCTCAAGATATAACCATTGGAACCTGGTTACACCCAATAGTAATTTACATACTCCTTCAAGATATACGCATAAGGACCTCATTTTCCACAATAGTAATTTACTTACTCCTTCAAGATATAAACATAGGAACCTCATGTCCCTCAATAGTAATTTACTTACTCCTTTAAGACATAACAATAGCCACTTGATGACCCCCCATGATAATTTACAAAACTCCCTCTGTCAAGAGATAACCATAGGAACCTGATGTCCCAAATAGTAACTTACAACCCAAGGAACCAGCAATTTACGCAGGCCTTTGAATCTTAAAGACAATAGGAGCAATACACATAGGAACCTGATGCCCCCTGAAATAGCAATGCACTCAATATTGAATATCATAATACACATAGGAACCTGATTCCCCCTGAAACAGCAATTCAATATATTACAAAAGTTATTTGATGCCAGCTGACAAAAAATTTCTCCAATTTTCCACAATAAAGCACACTATATCCTTCAAAAAGCATTGTTTTTGTCATACACAATAAGGCACCTGAAGCTGGCAAACAGCAATCCCTATTTTCTACCTGGTATAACAACACATGCCTCTATTTTATGTTTATTATTGTCTATGTGAACTGCAGCAGACAGCAAAGTGTCTCATGTCAATGTTAAAATCACATCAATAAATGCTAATTGATGAGAACTATTTTATAAAATGAAAAATGAGGACCTTTAAACTGCCATGGACCTTAAAACACATCACACAATCACCAACACCATTCTGTTTAAGTCACATGAAACTATGACATCATATTTACTGCACAGCCTAATTCTGCTTGTTTCAGAGTAATGCAAATTTGTGCTTACATTGAAGCAGTCAATAACATAATTCAAGAAAGGATGTTTCGTAGTGTTCACAATTTTTATTTAAAGAGAGATAGATAATTTCATTGCCACTATCTATTTAAGTGGCTTTAAGACATTCTGTTGTATCCACATTTTAGCTTGTCTGTTTTTTAATGACAAGTGCTTTATTGTTAAAGCTTAGGTGTCGTCATTGGTGTCTTTGTGCGAACCTTTAACCTAAGCATTCTCTCAAAAACACTTAAGATATTCAAATGAAACTTAGTACACATGTAGTTAGATAAAATACACCCATGTTCAACAAGTTCCTTATTTGGACTTTAAAAAATATTTAGAACAAAATCCTGCACAAACTTTATTTCGGCCAAAACTTTATAACCATTCGTTGTATTTACACAAAACTGTGTGCAGATTTCACTTGATAAAAGATGCACTTGTGTAGCAAGGCCCATTACTCTGGATTTAAAAATTGTTGAGTTATGTCCCTTGACAGTTCGAAAAAGTGATGCAAAAACCTGAACATGGCCATTACCTCAAATTCATTAAAGATATACAGATGAAACATTGACCACATGTTACAAGTGACAAAATACACATGTGTAGCAAGGCTCATAACCTTCTATGAAAATCAATTACTGCCCATTGATAGTTAAAAAGGCATGCAAAAACTTTTTTATTTAAGAAATAAGTTAAAAACCATTTCAGGTATTAACGTGAAATATTTTATTGATATAATAAGTAAGAAATGTTAAGTTTTGCCTGGTATTGATGAAAAAGGATGAGCGTTCTCTTTTTGTAGACAGCAATGACCTGATATTAAGATTTTTGTATCCTCTTTGTAACTACCTTTGTTTGTTTTTTTATTGTTTTTTTCTGACAGCCACTGTCTTCTTATACAAATAATTATTTTGGTTTTTGAACTAGTTGTTGTTATGTTTGCAATTTTTGCATAGTTTGAAAACTTGGAAATTGAATTTCTGATAGCTGTTACCATAAGTTTTGTTTAGGACAGAAAATGAAGTGATAGGAAGAAGAGGCCTAACATGGATATTAGACAGGGTTAACATCATGACAACCTACCCATGCACTAGGCAAGATACACCTAGCAAGAGATAGCTAGGTCTTCATGGATTTGAGCTACAGGATCAGGAATGTTTTTCTCAGGCAAAATATTTACAGAGGACATCACAGATCATTGTTCCCATATTTGAAAGAGTGTTATATGAAGAAACATAATGGATGAAAATGTACATGGATGTGGATTACATGAAGCTGTGTCTACTTCAAGAGGATGCATGTGCTGCTACAGGATGACAGTGTTCAACATCACAGTGACCTTCCGCCAGTGCTTCGTGATGTCTTTGGTTACATTTGTTGTTTGTATATCTTTGATGTTTTATATTTGTATTTTTTCTATATTTATTTTTTGTAAAGCAACATTTTATTGTGATGATTTTTGTTTGTACCTTTCTTTTTCATAGTAAAATGTACTCCCCCAAACCATTTGTGTATATCAAATTACTTTTAAACATGCAACTATTGCTATGACCTGGGTTTGTTTTAAGCTGTTTACTATTTATAAAGTAACTTCTAACTAGTATATTGTTTTAAGTGAATTTGTTTTAAGATTTTGCTGGCAGCCATGATCTGTGTATTAAGTGACTTTTAACCATTGTTGTGTTAGCCATGATCTATGTATTATGTTGTTTTTAACCAGTTTCATGTAAGCTAAGATAGTATTTGGCTCTTTTTGAGGCAGCCATGATTTTTGTATCAAGTTATTATTGAAATGTTTTGTTGTAACTTTAGTTTGAATTTGGCTCCTTTTTTGACAGCCATGATGTATGTTTAAATTGCCTTTTTAACAATATCATGTTACCTTAAGTTATTGTTGAACTACAATGTGGTTTGCAATTTAAGCTTGTATTGAATTTTGTGCCAGCCATGATCAATGTATTAAGTTTCTAGTGATCTGCTATGTATGTTACCTTAGTTTGTATTCTTCTCTTTTTTTGTTGCAGCCATGATTCAAGCATTAAGTTATTATAGAACTGCTATAGATGTTGTAACCTTAGTTTGCATTTGCCTCTTTTTTTGTGGCAACCATAATCTGTGTATTATGCAATTATTGAGCAGGTATATTGTTACCGCAGTTTGCATTTGGCTCTTTTTTGTTGCAGAAATGATAAGTGTGTTATGTTATTATTGAACAGGTATATTGTTACCTCAGATTGTATTTGGCTTTTTGCTGACATCCATGATCTGTGTGTTATGTCATTATTGAACAGGTACATTTTTATGTCATTTTATATGTGGCTCTTTTGTGGCAGCAAAGAGCTTTCTGTGTATTATGTCATTATTGAAAAGGTATTAGGTTACCTCAGTTTGTATTTGACTCTTTTTGTGACAGCAATGATCTGTGTATTTTATCATTATTGAACAGGTATATTTTTACCTGAATTTGTAGTTTGCTCTTTTTGCTGCAGCCATGATCAGTGTATTATGCCCATATTGAACAGGTATATTGGTATCTTAGTTTGTATTTTCTCTTTTTGTGACAGCCATGCTCTGTGTATTATGTCATTATTGAATAGGTATATGGTACCTCAGTTTGTATTTTGCTCTTTCTTTGGCAGCCATGACCTGTGTATTATGTCATTATTGAACATGTATATTATAACCTAAGTTTGCATTTGGCTTTTTGGGGCAGCCATGATCTGTGTATTGTATCATTAATAAACAGCTATATTATAACTTAAGTTTGTATTTTGCTCTATTTGTGACAGCAATGATCAGTGTTTTTTCCCATTATTGAACAGGTATATTTGTACTTAAGTTTGTATTTTGCTCTTTTTGTGACAGCCATGATCTGTGTAATATATCATTATTGAACAGGTATATAATTACCTAAATGTGTATTTGGCTCTTTTTGTGACAGCCATAATCTGTGTATTTTGACATTATTGAACAGGTATATTGGTACCTAAGTTTGTATTTGGCTCTTTTAGAGACAGCCATAATCTGTGTATTATATCATAATTGAACAGGTATATTGGTAGCTCAGTTAGTATTTGGCTCTTTTTGTGGCAGCCATGATCTGTGTATTTTGTTGTTATTGAACAGGATTTTTGGTACCTCAGATTTTATTTGACTCTTTTTGTGACTGTATGATCTGTATTATGTCATTTCTGAACAGGTTTATTGTTATGTCATTTTGTATGTGGCTCTTTTTTGTGGCAGCACAGACCTATCTGTGTATTATGTCATTATGGAAAAGGTATTAAGTTACCTCAGTAGGTATTTGGCTCTTTTTGTGGCAGCCATAATCTGTGTATTATGTCATTAGTGAACAGGTATATTGGTACTTAAGTTTGTATTTGGCTCATTTGTGACACCATGATCTGTGTATTTTGTTCATTATTGAACAGATATATTATGACCTGAATTTGTATTTTGCTCTTTTGGCAGCAGCCATGATCAGTGTATTTTGCCATTATTAAACAGATATTTTGGTACCTCAGTTTGTATGTTGCTCTTTTTGTGGCAGCCATGACCTGTGAATTTTATTATTTTTGAAGATGTATATTATTACTTGAATTTGTATTTAGCTCTTTTTATGGCTGCCATGATTTGAATATTATGTCATTATTGAACAGGTATTGTTATATTAGTTTGTATTTGGCTCTTTTTGTGATAGCCATGATTTGTGTATTCATCATTATTGAATATTATGACCTGAATTTTTATTTTGCTCTTTTTGGGGCAGCCATGATCAGTTTATTTGCCATTATTGAACAGGTATATTGGTACCTCAGTTTGTATTTGGCTCTTTATGTGACAGCCAGGATCTGTGTATTTTATCATTATTAGACATCTTTATTATTACCTGAATTTGTGTTTTTTTTCTTTTTTGGCAGCCATGAATTGTAAATAATAGTTTTATTGAACAGTTATATTGGTACCTTAGTTTGTATTGGCTCTTTTTGTGGCAGCCATGATCTGTGTATTATGTCATAATTGAACATGTATATTGGTACCCATGTTTTTATTTGGCTCTTTTTGTGGTAGCATAACCTGTGTATTATGTCATTATTGAACAGGTATATTATTACCTAAGTTGGTATTTGGCTTTCTTGGGCAGCCATGATCTGTGTAATTTATCATAATTCAACATGTATTTTATTACCTAAGTTTGTATTTTGCTCTTTTTGTGACAGCCATGGTCTGTTTATTTTGCCATTATAAAACACTGTATAGGTACCTTAGTTTGTATTACTCTCTTTTTGTGACAGCTAGCTCTGTGTGTTATGTCATTATTGGACAGGTATATTGGTATCTCAGTTTGTATTTGGCTCTTTTTGTGACAGCCATCAGATCTGTGTATTTTATCATTATTGAACAGATATATTATGACCTGAATTTGTATTTTGCCCTTTTGGCAGCAGCCATGATCAGTGTATTTAGCCATTATTGAACAGGTATATAGATACCTGAGTTTGTATTTGGCTCTTTTTGTGGCAGCCATTATCTTTCTTTTATATTATTATTGAACAGGTATGTTGTTACCGGAGTTTGTAGATGGCTATTTTTTGACAGGCATTATCTGTTTATTATGTCATCATTGAATAGGTATATTTTTACCTAGGTTTCTATTAAGCTTTTTGGGGTACCCATGATCTGTGTATTATGCCATTATTAGTACCTCAGTTTGTATTTGGCTCTTTTTGTGATAGCCAAGATCTGTGTATTATATTATTATTGAACAGTTATATCATTTCCTGAATTTGTATTTGGCTCTTTTTGTGGCAGCCATGATTTGTATATTATGTCATTATTCATCAGTTTTATTGGCTACAGTTTGTATTGTCTCTTTTTGTGGCAGCCATGGTCTGTAAATTATGTCGACATTTAACAGGTAGATTGATACCTATGTTTTTATTTGGCTTTCTTGGGCAGCCATCAGATCTGTGTATTTTATCATTATTGAACAGATATATTATTACCTGAATTTGTTTTTTGCTCTTTTGGCAGCAGCCATGATCAGTGTATTTAGCCATTATTGAACAGGTATATAGATACCTGAGTTTGTATTTGGCTCTTTGTGTGGCAGCCATTATCTTTCTTTTATATTATTATTGAACAGGTATGTTGTTACCGGAGTTTGTAGTGGCTATTTTTGGACAGGCATTATCTGTTTATTATGTCATCATTGAATATGTATATTTTTACCTAAGTGTCTATTAAGCTTTTTGGGGTACCCATGATCTGTGTATTATGCCATTATTAGTACCTCAGTTTGTATTTGGCTCTTTTTGTGATAGCCAAGATCTGTGTATTATATTATTATTGAACAGAAATATTATTACCTGAATTTGTATTTTGCTCTTTTTGCGGCAGCCATGATCTGTGTATTTTGCAATTATTGAACAGGTATATTGGTACCTAAGTTTGTATTTTGCTCTTTTTGTGACAGCCACAGTCTGTGTATTATGTCATTATTGAACAGGTATATTGTTACCTTAGTTCGTATTTGGCTCTTTTTGTGACAGCCATGATATGTGTATTTATCGTTATTGAATAGGTATATTATTACCTGAATTTGTATTTGCTCTTTTGTGTGGCAGCCATGATATGTATATTATGTCATTATTCATCAGTTTATTTGGTACCTCAGTTTGTAATGGCTCTTTTTGTTGCAGCCATGATCTGTAAATTATTTCAAAATTTAACAGGTAGATTGGTACTTATGTTTGTATTTGGCTTTCTTTGGCAGCAATGATATGTGTTTTTTATCATAATTAAACAGGTAAATTATTACCTAAGTTTGTATTTTTCTCTTTTTGTGACAGCCATGATCAGTGTATTTTACCATTATTGAACAGGTATATTGGTACCTGAATTTATAATTTGCTTTTTGGCATTATCAATGATCAGTGTATTTGCCATTATTGAACAGGTATACTGGTACCTGAGTTTGTATTTGGCTCTTTTTGTGGCAGCCATCATCTGTGTATTTTATAACTTTTGAACAGGTATATCATTACCTGTATTTTTATTTTGCTCTTTTTGCAGAAGCTATGCTCTGTGTATTATGTCATTATTAGTGCCATAGTTTGTATTTGGCTCTTTTTGTGATAGCCAAGAACTCTGTATTTTATCATTATGAACAGGTGTTTTATTTGTTTCTTGCTCTTTTTGCGGCAGCCATGATCTATGTATTATGCAATTATTGAACTGGTATATTGGTACCTAAATTTTAATTTTGCTTTTTTGTAACAGCCACAGTCTGTGTATGTTATCATTATTGAACAGGTATATTGTTACTTCAGTTTGTATTTGACTCTTCTTGTGACAGCCATGATCTGTGTATTTTATCATTATTGAATATGTATATTATTACCTGAATTTGTATTTGGCTCTTTTTGTGGCAGCCATGAACTGTAAATTATGTCGACATTTAACAGGTAGATTGATACCTATACTAATGGCCAAAAGTCTTGTCCGGTCTACAAAAATTACAATATCCAAAAGTCTTGCCCGGTCTACAAAAACTACAATATCTGTTTGATTTTACATCACATATTCATAAATTTGGTATCGATGGAAAGAGGACATTAAAATGCATTCAATGAAAAACGAATTTTGGAATTTGAGCTAGTACTGCCAGTACAGTAATGTGTTGAAAATGGGCATTGAAGATTTGCAAGGCATAAATGAAACCCATACCGGACACGACTTTTGGCCATGAGTATATGTTTTTATTTGGCTTTCTTGGGCAGCCATGATCTGTTTATTTTATTATAATTAAACAGGTATATTATTACCTAACTTTGTATTTTGCTCTTTTTGTGACAGCCATGATCAGTGTATTTTGCCATTATTGAACAGGTATATTTTTACCTAAGTTTGTATTTGGCTTTTTAGGGCAGCTATAGTCTGTGTATTATGTCATTATTGAACAGGTATATTGATTCCTCAGTTTGCATTTGGCTATTTTTGTAACAGCTATGATCTGTGTATTTTATTGTTATTTAACAGGAATATAATTACCTGAATTTGTGTTTTCTCTCTTTGTGGCAGCCATGATTTGTATATTATATCTTTATTGAACATGGATATTGGTACCTTATGTTGTATTTGGCTCTTTTTGTGGCAGCCATGATCTGTGTATTATGTCATTATTGAACAGGTATATTTTTACCTAAGTTTGTATTTGGCTTTTTAGGGCAGCTATAGTCTGTGTATTATGTCATTATTGAACAGGTATATTGGTACAACAGCTTGTATTTCGCTCTTTTTGTGATAGCTATGAACTGTGTATAATATTACCTGAATTTGTATTTTGCTCCATTTGCGGCAGCCATGATCAGTGTATATTGCCATTGTTGAACAGGTATATTAGTACCGAAGTTTGTTTTTGGCTCTTTTTGGGCCAGCCATGATCTGTGTATTATGTCATTATTGAACCGGTATATTGGTACCATAGTTTGTATTTGGCTCTTTTTGTGGCAGCAATGATCGGTGTATTATGTCATTATTGAATAGGTATATTGATACCTCGTTTGTAATTGGCTATATTTGTGACAGTCATAATCTGTGTACTATGTTATTATTGAACAGGTATAGTATTACCTAAGTTTGTATTTGGCTTTCTTGGGCAGCCATGATCTGTGATTTTTATCAAAAGTATACTGGTATATTATTACCTAAGTTTGTATTTGTCTCTTTTTGTGACAGCCATGATCTGTATTATTTTATTATTGAACAGGTATATTGTTATGTCATTTTGTATTTTATCATTATTGAAAGGGTTTAATGTTACCTCAGTTAGTATTTGGCTCTTTTTGTGGCAGCCATGATCAGTGTTTTTTTTTTATCATTTTTGAACAGGTACATTATTACATGTATTTGTATTTTGCTGTTTTGTGACAGCCATGCTCTGTGTATTATGTCATTATTGAATAGGTATATTGGTACCTCAGTTTGTTTTGGTACTTTTAGATGCAGCTATGGTATGTGTATTTGTCATTATTAAACAGGTATATTATTACCGAAGTTTCTATTAGGCTTTTTGGGGCAGCCATGCTCTGTGTTTTTCATCATTATTGAACAGGTATATTATTACCTAAGTTTGTATTTTGCTCTTTTTGTGACAGCCATGATCTGTTTATTATGTCATTGTTTAATAGGAATGTTGTTATTTAAGTTTGTATTTTGCTCTTTTTATTACTGCCATGATCTGTTTTTTGCCATTATTGAACAGGTATTTTATTACCTAAGTTTGTATTTTTCTCTTTTTTGACAGCCACAGTCTGTGAATGTTATCATTATTGAAAAGGTATATTGGTACCTCAGTTTGTATTTGGCTTTATTTGTGACAGCCATGATCTGTGTATTTTTTTTATTATTGAACAGGTATAGTATTACCTCAGTTTGTATTTGGCTCTTATTTTTGCAGCCATGATCTGTGTATTATGTCATAATTGAACAGGTATATTGATACCTCAGTTTGTATTTGAATCTTTTTGTGGCAGCCATGATCTGTTTATCATGTGAATATTGAACATATATATTGGTATCTCAGTTTGTATTTGGCTCTTTTTGTGACAGCCATGATCTGTGCATTTCATCATAATTGAATATGTATTAAGCTACCGAAGTGTGCATCTGGCTCTTTTTCCTGTCAGCTGTGACTTTGTATTATGCCATTTTTGAACTGGTTTATTGGTACCTAAGTTTGTATTTGGCTCCTTTTGTGGCAGCCATGGTCATTATATTATATCATTATTGATCAGGTTAAATATTACAACAATTTGTATTTGACCATTTTGCGGAAAACCAATAGGCACTCATGTAAACCAACGCTACATAACCCTTTCCTTTAATATTTATATAAACATTAAAACCACCATGCCTTTCAACTACACGTATCACAATCCTTTTATGTGTAAACTTTGAAAACCCCATTTATACATGCAACACGTTGCCACGTCCTTTAATATATAAAAAAGTCCTTATGATACACAAAAAAATAGGACCCAGTGTCTTTCAATAACACGTCACAATGTCCTTTGATATTTTTACATGTAAGGCCCCCATGTAAACCACAACAACACGTATCCATGTCCTTTAATATATGAAGGTTAAAGGCCCTATGTTTACCCACAGCATACAATCCTGTATTTTCATGTCAATGCATAGTACCCATTGTCTTCTTACAACACGTAACTTTAAAATATAAGCAATGTTGTCCCCCACTTAAACAACAACACTTGTCCGTTAATGTATATACATTCCCTGATGTAAATTAATAACACATAAACCTTTATATAAATATAGATATATTAAAGGCCCCGATATAAATAATATGTACCTGTCCTTTAAAAATTTACGTAATTCCCCATGTAAACAAACAACATGTAACCATGTTCTTTTAATATATAAACATTGGTCCTAGTTTCTTCTAACAACACCTAACATTGCCTTTAATATACAATCACTGAATGAAAGCCCCAATGTTAACCAACAACACACAGACCTGTCTTGCAGTGTATAAACATTAAAGGCCCAAATGTAAAACAAGCACCAGTAACCTTGTTATTGAATATAATGGCCCCAGTGTCGGTCTAATGTATAAACACACCCCAATGTCTTCAGACAAAATGTAACCATGTTCTCTAAAGTATATACTCTCAAGACCTACATGTTAACAAACAACACTTTAACCTAGGTCTCATTCTAAACCACCAACATGTTTTTATGTCCTTAAATATTTAAATATGCATGGTCCCAAATCTAAACCAAGAAAACTTTACCCTGTCCTTTAATATAAACATATCAAAATTACCAAATCTTAACCATCAACACATTACCCTGTTCTTAAATATATAAACATTCTAGGTTCCAAATATAAACCTACAATAGTTTCCCTGTTCATAAATATATAAACATAAAAGGTTCATATATAAACCAACAACACGTAACCCTGTCCTTAAATATATAAACATCAGAAGTCCCAACCTAGACAACCAACACGTTACCTTGTCCAGAAATATGAAAACATTAAAGGTCCAAAATCTAAACCAACAACAAGAATCCTGTTCCTAAATGTTTAAATTTTAAAGGTTCTAAATCTAAACCACCAACACGTTTCCCTGTTCTAACATGCATAAACATTTAAGGTTCTGGTCCAAACCAACAACACATTACCCCGTCTTGAAATTTATAAACTTCAATAATCCCAATCTTAACCACCAACACGATACCCTGTCCTTAAATACGAACATATAAAAGATTCCATCTCTAAACCAAAAACACGTTACCCTGTCCTTAAATATATAAATATTAAAGGTCCCAATCTAAACCATCAATACGAAACCCTGTCCTTAAATATTTAAACATAAATGGTCCCAAATCTAAACCAATAACACGTTACCCTGTCCTTTAATATATAAACATCAAAAGTCCAATTTTAAACCATCAACACTTTACCCTGTCTTTTAATATCAAACCTTTTAAGGTCTTAAATCTAATCCACCAAGAACTTATCCTGTCCTTAAATATATAAACATTCTTTGTTCCAAATCTAAACCAACAATAGTTTCCCTGTCGTTAAATATATAGACATCAAAGGTCCCTATCTAAACCAACAGCACGAAATCCTGTCCTTAAATCTTAACCAACAACAAATAACTCTGTTCTTTAATATATAATTATCAAAGGTCCAAATGTAAACCATTAGCACGTTACCCTGTCCTTAAATAAAAACATTAAATGTTCCAAATCTAAGCCACTAACACATTTCCCTGTCCTTAAATAATTAAACATGAAAGGTCTCAAATCATAACCACGAACACCTGTCCTTTAATATATAAACATCAATGGTCCAAATCTAAACCATCAACACGTTACCCTGTCCTTAAATTTAAAAATATTAAAGGTGCTAACTCGAAGTCATCAACGCGTTACCCTGTCCTTAAAAATTAATACATTAAAGGTCCCAAATCCATCCTATCAAAACATTACCCTGTCCATAAATATATTAACCTTTAAGATTCCAAATCTTAACCAACAACACATTTCCCTGTCCTTAAATATGTATACATGAAAGGTCCATATTTAAACCAACAACATGTTACCCTGTCCATAATTATATCAACATAAAAGGTCCCAATCTAAACCAACAACAAGTTACCCTGTCCTTAAATATGAAAACATAAAAGGTCTCAAATCTAAACCATTAACATGTAATCATGTCCTTAAATATCAAAACATTAACGGTCCAAAATATAAACCATCAACACGTTTTCCTGTCCTTAAATATAAAAAATAAAGGTTCCAAATCTAAACCAACAACACGTTACCCTGTCCTTAAATAAGAAAACTTAAAAGGTCTCAAATCTAAACCATTAACATGTAATCATGTACTTAAATATCAAAACATTAACGGTCCAAAATATAAACCATCAACACGTTTCCTGCCCTTAAAAAAAATAAAGGTTCCAAATCTAAACCAACAACACGTTACCCCGTCCTAAAAATATAAACATCAAAAGTCCCAATCTAAATCACCAGAAAGATACCCTGTCCTTAAATATGAAAACAACTAAAGGTTCCAAATCTTAACCAACAACACGTTACCTTGTCCTTAAATATATGAACATCAAAGGTCACAATCAAATCATTAAACACATTAGAAACTCGTTTCCCTGTACTTCAAGATATGAAAATAAACGGTTCCAAATTTAAACCAACAACATGTTACCCTGTCTTTAAATATATAAACATCAAAAGTCGCAATCTTAGCCACCAACACGTTTCCCTGTCCTACAGTATATAAATATCAAAGGTCCCAATGTAAACCACCAACACATTAGACAGTCCTATAATATAAAAACATTAAAGGTTCCAATATAAACCATCAATACGTTACCCTGTTCTTAGATTATAAAAACATTAAAGGTGCATCAACAACACGTTTACCTTTCCTTAAATATATAAACATCAAAGGTCCTTATCTAAGCCACCAACACATTAGACAGTCCTTAAATATATAAACATTAAATGTTCCAAATATAAACCCAAAACACGTTTCCCTACCCTTAAACGATAAATATTAAAGGTCTCATACTAAACCAACAACACTTAATCAGTCCTTAAATATATAAACATTAAAAGTTCCAATCTAAACCACCAACACGTTACCCAATCATTAAATATAAAAAACATCAAGATCCCAATCCAAACCACCAACACATTACCCGGTCCTTAAATATAAAAACATATAAGGTTCAACTCTTAACCATCAACACGTTACCCTGTCCTTTAATATATAAACATTAAAGATCCCAACCTAAACCACGAACACATTTCCCTGTCCTTAAATTATTTAAACATGAATGGTCCCAAATCGAAACCAAAAATACTTTACCCCTTCCTTTAATATATAAACATCAAGGTCCAAATCTAAACCATCAATATGTTACCCTCTCCTTAAATATAAAATCATTAAAAGTCTCAAATTTAAACCACCAATACATTACCCTGTCCTTAAATATATAAACATTCTAGTGTTCAAATCTAAACAAACAATAGTTTTCCTGTTTTTAATATATAAACATCAAAGGTCCCTTTCTAAACCAATAAAAAGTAACCCTGTCCTTAAATATATAAACATCAAAAGTCCCAATCCAAATCACCAACATGTTTACCTGTCCTTAAATATAAAAACATTAAAGGTCCCAAATCTTAACCAACAACGCTAAACCATCTCCTTAAATATTTAAACATAAAAGGTTCCAAAACGTAAATCATCAAGGCGTTTCCCTATCCTAAAATATATAAACATTAAAGGCTCCAAATCTAAACCTACAACGACTTACCCTGTCCTTAAATATACAAACATCAATAGTCCCAATCTAAACATCCAACACGTACCCTGTCCTAAAATACGAAAGTATTAAAAGTTCCAACTCTAAACCAAAAACACGCTACCCTTCCCTTAAATATATGAATATTACAGGTTCCAAATTTAAACCTACAACACGTTACCCTGTCCTAAAATGTATAAACATCAAAGGTCGCAATCGAAACCAACAACACTTAACCCTGTCCTTAAATATTTAAACATTAACGGTTCCAAATCTTTACCACAAACACGTTACCCTGTCCTTAAACATAAAATCATTAATGGTTCCAATGTAAACCAGCAACACGTTACCCTGTCCTAATATATATAAACTTCAAATGTCCCAATCTTAACCACCAACACGTTGCCCTGTTTTTAAATATATAAACATCAAAGGTCGCAATCCTAGTCACCAACACGTTATCCGGTCATTAAACATAAAAACATTAAAGGTTCCAATCTACACCATGAACACGTTACCCTGGTTTTAAATTATAAATAAAACATTAAAGGTTCAACAACAACACGTTTCCCAGTCCTTAAATATATTAACATTATAAGCCCCAATCTAAACCAACAACACGTGACCCTGTCTCTAAATATATAAACTTCAAAGTTCCCAATCTAAACCACCAACATATTAGACAGTCCTTAAATAGATTAACAGTAAAGGTTCCAAATTAAAACCAAAAACAAGTTACCCTACCGTTGAATATATTGACATCAAAGGTACCAATCTAAATCACCAACACATTAGACAGTCCTTAAATATAGAAACATTAAAATTTCCAATCTAAACCATCAACACTGTACCCTGTTTTTAAATTATTAAAAAAAACATTAAAGGTTCAACAATAACACGTTTCCCAGTCCTTAAATATATTAACATTATAAACCTCAATCTAAACCAACAACACGTGACCCTGTCTCTAAATATATAAACTTCAAAGTTCCCAATCTAAACCACTAACATATTAGACAGTCCTTAAATAGATTAATATTAAAGGTTCCAAATATAAACCCATAAAACACGTTACCCTACCCTTAAATATATTGACATCAAAGGTACCAATCTAAATCACCAACACATTAGACAGTCCTTAAATATAAAAAAACATTAAAATTTCCAATCTAAGCCATCACCACTTTACCCTGTTTTTAAATTATTAAAAAAACATTAAAGGTTCAACAATAACACGTTTCCCTGTCCTTAAATATATTAACATTATAGGCTCCAATCTAAACCAACAACACGTGAACCTGTCTTTAAATATATAAACTTCAACGGTCACAATCTAAACCACCAACACATTAGGCAGTCCTTAAATAGATTAACATTAAAGGTTCCAAATCTTAATGACCAACACATTTCCTTGACCTTTAATATATTGACATCAAAGGTCCCAATCGAAATCACCAACACATTAGGCAGCCCTTAAATATAAAAACATTAAAGGTTTCAATCTAAACCATCAACATGTTACCCTGTTTTTATATTATAAAAAAAAACATTTAAAGTTCAACAACAACACGTTTCCCTGTCCTTCAATATATTAACATTATAGGCCCCAATCTGAACCAACAACACGTGACCCTGTCTTTAAATATATAAACTTCGAAGGTCCCAATCTAAACAACCAACACTTTAGACAGTCCTTAAATAGATTAACATTGAAGGTTCCAAATCTTAACCAACAACACGTTACCCTACCCTTGAATTATAAACATTAAAGGTTTCAATAAACCTCCAACAAGTTACCCTGTCTTAAATATAAAAACATCAAAGGTCTCAATCTAAACCACCAACACGTTTCCCTGTCCTTAAATATTTAAACATGAATGTTCCCAAATCTAAACCAACAACACTTCACCCTGTCCTTATATCTAAACATCAAAGGTCCCAATCGAAATCATCAACACGTTACCTTGTCCTTTAATTTCATAAACATTAAAGGTTCCAATCTAAACCATCAACACGTTACCCTGTTTTTATATTATATAAAAAAACATTAAAGGTTCAACAACAACACGTTTCCCTGTCCATGAATATATTAACATTATAGGCCCCAATCTAAACCACCAACACTTTAGACAGTCCTTAAATAGATTAACATTCAAGGTTCCAAATCTTAACCAACAACACGTTACCCTACCCTTGAATTATAAAGATTAAAGGTTTCAATAAACCACCAACACGTTACCCTGTCTTAAATATAAAAACATAGAAGGTCTCAATCTAAACCATCAAAACGTTTCCCTGTCCTTAAATATTTAAACATGAATGTTCCCAAATCTAACCCAACAACACTTCACCCAGTCCTTATATCTAAACATCAAAGGTCCAAATCTAAACCATCAACAGTTTACCTTGTCCTTTAATATAAAACCATTAAAGGTCTCAAATCTAAATCACCAACAACTTACCCTGTCCTTAAATACATATATATTCTAGGTTCTAAATCTTAACCAAGAACAGTTTCCCTGTCCTTAAATATGTAAACATCAATAGTCCTAATCTAAACCACCAACACATTACCCTGTTCTTAAATATGAAAACATTGAAAGTTCCAAATATAAACCAAAAACCCGTTATCCTACCCCTGATTTATAAACATTAAAGGTCTCAATCTAAACCAACAGCACTTACCTAGTCCTTAAATATATAAACATTAAAAGTTCCAGTCTAAACCACCATTACATAACCCTGTCCATCAATAAGAAAACATTAAAGGTCCCAAATCTAAACCAACAGCACGTTACCCTGTCCTTAAATATAAAAAGATCAAAAGTCTCAAATCTAAACCAAGAGGACGTTACCCTGTCCTTAAATATATCAACATTAAAAGTTCAAAACCTAAACAAACAACACGTTACTATGTTCTTAAATATACAAACATCAAAGGTTGCAATCTTTACCACCAACACGTTACCCTGTCCTTACATATAAAATCTTAAAGCTTCCAAATCTAGACCACCATCGCGTTCCCCTGTCCTTATATATATATATATATATAAACATTAATGGATCCCAATCTAAACCAACAACACGTTACCCTGTCCATAAAAATATAATAATTAAAGGTCCCAATTTATACCACCAACGAGTTACCATGTCCTTAAATATATAAACATCAAAAGACCCAATCTAAACCTCCAACACGACTACCTGTCCTTCAATATGAAAAAATAACAGTTCCAAATCTAATCCAACAACACGTTACCCTGTCCTTAATTAAATGAATATCAGAGGTCCCAATTGAAATCACCAACATATAACCCGGTTCTTTAATATAAAAACAACAACATTTAAACCAGCAGCACGTTTCCCTGTCCTTAAGTATATGAACCTTAATGGTTCCAAATCTAAACCAACAAAATGTTACCCTGTCTTTAATTATATAACATCATAGGTCCCATTTTAAACCACCAACACGCAACCCTGTCCATAAATATATAAACATTAAAGGTCCCAATCTAAACCAACAACGAGGTACCCTGTTTTTAAATATGAAAACATTAAAGGTCCCAAATTTAAACTAACAACACGTAACCCTGTCCTAAAATATATAAACATTAAAGGTTCCAATTCTAAACCAAGAACATGTTACCCTGTGCTTAAATATTTAAAAATCATTAACGGTCCCAAATTTAAACCATCAGCACGTTTCCCTGTCCTTAAATACATAAACATCAAAGGTCCCAATCCAACCAATCAACGTGTTTCCCTATCCTTAAATATATAAACATTAAAGGTTCCAAATCTAAACCAAAAACATATTACCCTGTCCTTTATATATATATATAAACATCAGAAGTCCCTATCTAGACCACCAACACGATAACCTGTCCTTAAATATAAAAATATTAAAGGTTTCAAATCTAAACCAACAACCCACTCCTTAAACCAGAATATCAACGGTCTCAATCAAAATCACTATTAAGTTACCTGGTCATGAGATATAAAAAACATTAAAGGTTCTGAATGTAACCACCAACACGTTACCCTGTTCTTAAATATAAAAGAATTAAAGGTCCAAAATATAAACCAACAACACTTTTTCCTGTCCTTAATTATATAAACATTTATGGTCCCAAATTTAAACCAACAACACGCCACCCTGTTCTTAAATATATGATCATTAAAGCTTCCAAATCTAAACCAGTAACACGTTACCCTGTCCTTAAATATTTAAACATGAAAGGCCCCTAATCTAAACCAACAGTACGTCGCCCTGTTCTTTAATATATAAACATCATAGATAGCAAACCTAACCACCAAAAGGTAACGCGGTCCTAAAATATAAAAAAAAATGTTTCAAATCTAAACCACCAACACGTTTCGCTGTCCTTAAATATTTTAACATGAAAGGTCCCAATCTAAACCAACGACATTCCACCCTGTCCTTAAATATATAAACATCAAAGGTCCATATCTAAACCATCAACACGTTAACCCGTCCTTTAATTTAAAAACATTAAAGGCCCCAAATCTAAACCATCAACACATTACCCTGTCCTTAAATATATAAACATTCAAGGTTCCAAATCTAAACCAAAAACACGGTTGCCTGTGTTTAAATATATAAACATCAAAAGTCCTTATCTAACCAACAACACGTAACCCTGTCCTTAAATATATGAACATCAAAGGTCAAAATCTAATCCAACACGTAACCCTTTCCTAATATATATAATCATCAAAAGTCCCAACGTTCGAAACGACCACCACGTTACCCTGTCCTTAAATATGAAAACATTTATGGTTCCAAATCTTAACAAACAACACCTAAACCTGTTTTTAAATATATCAATATTTAAGTCCCTTATCTAAACCAACCCAACGCAACTCTGTCGTTAATTATTTTAACATTAAAGGCCCCAAACTAAACCAACAAAACGTTACCTTGTACTTTAATATAGAAACATTATAGGCCACAATCTAAACCAACAAACAACTCGTGACCCTGTCTTTAAATATATAAACATTTAAGGCCGCAATCTAAAACACCAACACGTTACCCTGTACTTAAATATGTAAACTTTCAGGGCCCCAATTTGAACCATCAACACGTTCCCCTGTACTGTTATAGATAAACATTGAATATATGAATATATAAGCATCAAAGGTCCCAATTTAAACGAACAACACGTAACCCTGTCCTTTAATATATAAACATGAAAGGTTCCATTCTAAACCATCAACACGTTATCCTATTTTTAAATATAAAAACAGTCCCAATTTGAACCAACAACACATTACCCTGTCCTTGAATGTATAAAAACATAAGACCCTCATTTTATCCGACAACACGTTACCCAGTCCTTTAATATATAAACATTGAAGGCCCTAATCAAACGAACAACACGTATCCAGTTCTTTAGTATAAAAACATCAAAGGCCCCTATCTTAACTAAGAACACGTTACCCTGTTCCTTGAATTATAAACATTCATGGGCCCAATCACATGCAACAACATGTTACCCTGTCTCTTGAATTATATACAATAAAGGCCCCAATCAAATCTAGATACACGTTACCCTTTCTCTTCATTTCTAAACATTAAAGGCCTACGTTTAAACCACAAACATGTAACGCTGTCCTTAAAAATATAAACATTCATTTAAAATTTAATCTAAACTAACAACATGTTGCCCTGTCCCTTGACTTATTAACATTAATGGCTCCGTCTATACTAACAAAACGTTACCCTGTCCATTGTATTATAAACATTTAATGCACCCATCTGAATCACCAACACGTAACCCTTT
This sequence comes from Mya arenaria, assembly GCF_026914265.1. Lineage (NCBI taxonomy): Eukaryota > Metazoa > Mollusca > Bivalvia > Myida > Myidae > Mya > Mya arenaria. Next base: position 25,530,326 of record NC_069132.1, on the reverse strand, counting down.
TCTACAATACATATACATTAAAAGTCCAACTGTAAAACAAAAAAAGTAAGCCTTTTCCCTTTAATTATAACCATTCAAGGCCCTATTCTAAATCAAAATCGATACCCTGTCCTTATATATATATTAAAACATTTAAGGCCACCACGTAGATCATCAACACGTAACAATGTTCTTCAATTATAAGTATTAATTTAAACCAACAAAATGTTATCATGTCCCTTGAATAATGAACATAAGAGGCCCCGGTCTAAACCAACAACACGTTACCCTCTGCATTGAATTATAAACATAAAAGGCCCAAATGTTAATCACAACACGTAGCCCTCTTCCTTGAATAATAAACATTAAAACCCCCAATCTTAACCACCAACATGTAACGATGTCCTTTTGTATAGAAACATTAGAGGCCCAAATCTAAACCTACGACACGTATTACTGTCCCTTGAATTATAAAAATTTAAGGCTACCAATTCAATCTAACAAAACGTTACCCTGTCCCTTCCATTGTAAACATTTAAAGTCCCAATCTATCTTAACATCACGTAACCCTGTCATTTAATACATAAACATAAAAGGCACCCATCTAAACGAACAACACGTTATCCAGTCCTTGAATATATAAACATATAATGTCCCTATCTAAACCCTATCTAACTTCACGTTGCCATGTCCCTTCAATAATAAACATTAAAGATCCTCCCCCATCTAAACCAACTCCACGTTACACTATCCCTTAAATTATAAACACTGAAGGTCCCCATCTAAACCAACAACACGTTACCCTGTCTTTTAATATATAAACATTAAAGGTCCCTATCAAAACAACCAACCAGTTACCATGTCCTTAAATAATAAACATTAAAAGACACATTCTTAACCAACAACACGTTGCCCCTTCCCTTGGATTAAACACATTAAACGCCCAAATCAAAACATCAACACGTTACCCTGTCCCTTAAATATACAAACATTAAAAGCCCTTATCTAAACCACCTACACGTAACCATGTCTTTAAATATACAAAGATTAAAGGCCGCCCTTGTACATAAACAACACTTTACCCTGTCCCTTGAATTATAAGCATTAAATGCCAAATCTAAACCACTATCCTGTTACCATATCCCTTAAATATACAAACATTAAAGGAACCAATCTAAACCATCAACACGTAGCCCTGTCCCTTGAATGATAAATGTTAAAAGCCCTAATCTAAGCCACCAACACGTAACTCTGTCTGTGAATATATAAGCATTAAAGCAAGCCTGTCCCTTGAATTATAAACATAGAAGGCCAAAATCTAAACCACAAACACGTACTCCTGTCCTTAAATATATAAACAATAAAGGCCCAAATCTTAGCCAACAACACTATCCCTGTCCCTCGAATTATAAACATTAAAGGCCCGAATTTAAACCACCGACACGTAATCCTGTCCTTAAATATGAAAACATTTATGGTTCCAAATCTTTACAAACAACACCTGAACCTGTCCTATATATAAACATCAAAGGTCAAAATCTAAACCAACATAACACGTGACCCTGTCCCTTGAATTATAAACATTTAAGGCCCCTATAAAATTGAACAGCTGGTTACCCTGTCCCTTCAATTAGACACGTTAAAGGCCCCTATCTAAACCGACAACACGCTACCCTGTCCTTTAATATATGAACATTAAAGGCCCATTCTAAACCACCAACACTCTAACCCGTCCTTTTACATACAAACATGAAAGGCCCAAATCTTAACTAACAACACGTATCCCTGTCTCTTGAATTATAACCATTAATGGCCTAAATCAAATCTAACAACATGTGACCCTCTCTCTTAAATTCCAAACATTAATGGCCCCCAATCTAAGCTAACAACACCTTACCCTGTCCTTAAGTATTTAAACATTGAAGGCCACAGTGTAAACCAACAGCACGTTACCCTGTCCCTTGATTTATAACCATTACAGGCCCAAATCTAAACTACCAACACGTACTACTCCTGTCCTGGAATATATAAACATTTAAGGCCTAAATCGTAACACATATCCCTGGCCCTTGAATTATGAACAGTAAAGGCCAAAATCTAAACCAAAAACCCATAACCCTGTCCCTTCAATTTTAAGCCTTAAAGGGCTGAATCTAAACCTACAACACGTAACCCTGTCCCTTGACTTATTAGCATTTAAAGCCCCCATCTTAACCAACAACACAAAACCTTGACCTTGAATTTAAACATTAAAGGCCACAAAATAAACCAACAACACCCTGTCCTTTAGTATATGAACATTAAAGGCCTCAATCCAAACTAACAACACGTTACCCTGTCCTGTAGTATATAATCATTATAGTCTATAATGTTAACCAACAACACGTTACCTTCCCTCTTGAATAATAAACATTGAAGGCCCAAATTTAAATCTTCAACATGTTATCCCGTCCTTTAATATATACACAAAGCCCACATTTAAACCAAACACACATAACCCTGTCTCTTTAATTATAAACATTGAAGGCCCGAATCTAAACCAACAACACATATCCGTGTCCCTTGAATTGTAAACATTAAACTCCCCAATGAAATCCAACAGCACGTTTCCCTGTCCCTTTTGAATGAAGAACATTAAAGGCCCGAATCTTCACCAGCAACACGTTATTTTGTCCTTCAATATATCAACATTAAAACCCCAAATCCTAACCAACAAACCGTAACCCTGTCCTTGAATTATAAGCATTTAAGGCCGCATTCTAAACCATAAACACATTACATTGACCAAAAATATATAAACATAACAGGCACCCATCTGAACCAACAACGCGTTACTCTGTCGTTTAATATATAAACATTTAAGGTCCAATGTAAACCACTAACATATTACTCTGTCTTTGAATATGGTAGCATTAAAGACCCAATCTAAACCAACAACACGTAACCCTGTCCTTTAATATAAACATAAAAGGCCCCATCTAAACCAACAAAACGTTACCCTGTCTTTTAATATATCAACATTAAAGGCCCCATCAAAACCAACAACATGTAACCCTTGAATTATGAAGATTAAAAGTCCCAATCTAAACCACCATAATGTAACCATGTCCTTTTATATTCAAACAATAAAGGCCCAAATTTAAACCAACAAAACGTTATCCTATCCCTTGAATGATAAACATTAAAGCCCCCAATCTTAACCAGCAACACGTTGCCCTGTCATTTAGTATGTCAACATTCAAAGCAAACCAACAAACCGTAACCCTGTCCACATTAACGGCCTAGTCTAAACCACCAGCACGTTACCCTGTCATTAAACATATTGACATAAAGGTTCCCCATCCAAATCACCAACACCTTACCCTGTCCTTTACCAAATTAACATGAATTTAGGCCCATATCTTAACCAACAACATGTTACCTTGTCCTTCCATATATTAACATTGAAGGCCCTCATCTAAACCAACAACGCGTGAACCTGTTCTTTAATATATCAACATTGTATTCACCCATCTAAACAAATAATGTAACCCTTAAATCTATAAACGTTATAGGCCACTATCCAAACCAATCACACGCTACCCTGTTCCTTGAATTTTACACATTTAAGGCCCCTATCTAAACTAACTATACGTTACGATGTCCTTTAATATTTAAATGTTAAAGGCCCCCATGAAGGCCAACAACATGTTACCCTGTCCTTTAATATGAAAACATCGAAGGCCCCGATCTAAACAAACAACACGTTGCCATGTTCTTTCATATATAAACATTAATGGCCCCAATCTAAACTAACAACATGTTACTCTGTCCTATTATATATTTACCTGAAAGGTCCCTATTTAAACTAACAAATTGTAAATGATGTTCTTTAAGATATAAACATTAAAGGCCACCATGTAAACCAACAACAATGCAATATTATAGAAAGAAAGCCCCTATGTAAACTAACAACATGTAACCCTGCCGATTAGTATTAAAACACATGCCCCCTTGCCTTCCAACACATGTGATAACTAACCTTTATTATATAAACATCAAAGGCCCCCATATAAATCAACAACATGTAACCCCATTCTTTACTATTTAATCATAGGCCTCTAATAATACCAACAACAGGAAACCCTGTCCTTTAATAAATAAACACAGGTCCCTAAGTAACACGTAACAATGTCTTTTAATATACAAACTGCGATGGAACCCCATGTAAACCAGCAACGCATTACCCCCTACTTTATTATATGAACATTAAAACTCCAATGCCTTTCAATAGCATGTAACTCTTTTATGTCTTTTATAGATAAGCATTAAAGCATTAAAGGCCCCAATGAAAGCAAACAATACATGGACATGTTCTTTAACATATAGAGACAGGCTTTATGTAAACAAACATGTTATAATTTATTGTCCTTTAATATATAAACCTTAAAGTCCCAATGTAAATCAATAACATCTATACATGTCCTTGAATATGTAAACATTAAAGGCCCATATGTTCACCATTACCACGTGAAACCCCTTTTTAATATATAAACACAGGCCCCCATGTAAACCAAGAACACCTAACCCTGTATTTAATATTAACACATTAAAGGCCGAAATGTAAATAAACAAAAACGTAACCCTGTGAAAACATATGTCCCATGTACACAAAACAACGTAAAATCCCTGCCCTTTAATGTAAAAAACAACACATCAAAATGTCCTTTAATATTTAAACGTAGTTCCCCATGTAAACCAACAGCATGTTGATAAGCCCTTTAATATAAAAACACAGGCCCCAATGTAAACTAACAATGCGTTACCCTGCCCTCTAATATTAAAACACTGAGGCCCCAGTATAATAAACTAACAGCCCGTTACCCAGTCTTTTGATATATAAACATTGGGACCGATGTAAACCAATAACACAGAACCCTGTCCTTTAATATAAAAACATAGGCCCCATGGTAAACCAACAACACGATGCTCTGTTCTCAATATATATACACACAGGCTCCAGTGTCTGTTAACAACTTGTAACCCTTAATATATATATATATATATATATATATATATATATATATATATATATATATATGTCCCTTCGTATATAAACAAAGGCCCCCATGTAAACCAACAACACGATGCTCTGTTCCCAATATATATACACACAGGCTCCAGTGTCTGTTAACAACTTGTAACCCTTAATATATATATATATATATATATATATATCTATATATATATATATATATATATATATATATATATATATATTATGTCCCTTCGTATATAAACAAAGGCACCCATGTAAACCAACAAACACGTAACTCAGTCCTGTAATATATAAACATTAAAGGTCCCCATTTCTTTCAACAACACGTAACATTGCTCTTTTATATATCAACATAAAAACTCCCAATCCAAAACCAACAACACAAAAAACTGTCGTTTTACATAAACATATACCCAAGTGTCTGCTAACAACACATAACCTTGCCTTTTAAGAAACACAGCCCCCCCCCCCCCCCCTCCAATTTTAACAAACACATGGTACATTGTCCTTTTATAAATAAACATTAATGGCCCCCCATAAACCGACAGCACATTACCCTTTCCTTTAAAATATAAACTTTAAGGGCCCCAATGTAAATCAACAACGCGTTACACTGTCTTTTAATTTATAAATATATCCCCCCCCCCGATAAACCATCAACATGTAACCTTGCCCTTTAATATACACACAGGCCCCATGTAAACCAACAACACGTAACCCTTTCTTTAAAATATAAACTAAGGCCCAAGTGTAAACCAACAACAGGTAACCATGCCCTGTTATATATCAACACAACCCCGGATGCGAAACAAGAACACGTAAATCTGTTCTTTGATAAATAAACATAGTCCCAAATTAAGGCCAATAACACGTAACCTTGCCCTTTAACTTATAAATTGTAACAGTACCAAGTGTCTGCCAGCAACTGCTTACCCTGTTCTTTTAATTTTAGATACAGAATCCCATATAAAACAACAACATGGTACACTGTTCTTTAATGTACATACATAGGACATATACATGACAACACCACGCGACTCTGCCCTTTAATACACATACATAGGCCTAATGCCTGCCCCCCATGTATTCCACAATTCAAAACATTTTCCTTAAAGATTAAAGCAAAGGTCCCAATGTGCACCAGCAGCATGTTACTCTGTCTTATAATACATAAATGCAGTTCCCCATGTGTATCAAAAACATATTACCATGTTCGTCAATATATAAACTCAGTTCCCAATGTTAACCAACAACATGTAAGTGATGTAACGCTGTCCTTTAATATAAACAAAGGCCCAAACGTTTCCCAAAATCACATAACATTGTCTTTTAATGTATAAACACAAGCTTTTATGACTGCAAACAACTCTCAATTATGATATTTGATCACAGTGTATCTTTCAATAATACATTCCTTTAATATATGAATGCTAGCCCATAGGTTGACCAACAACCCCCTTATTCTGCCCTTTAATATATTTAAACTTTTAGCTCCCAATGTCTTCCAACAACACTTAAATTGTTCGTTTTATATATGAACATAGTCTCCTGTGTAAACCTAAAATCATAACCTTGTCCTTTAATATATAAACACATGACCCTATGTCAAAACATTTCTTCAATATAAAGCCATAAGCCCCACATGTTTACAAACAACACATAACACTCTTTCAATTTATAAACACAGACCCCCATGTTGTATTAATTGCATGCAATATACTCTGATGCTAACAGTAATTGAGCCCTTTGTTTCACTATTGTATTGTTTGTTTTATGAACATTGCAATCGACACATGATGACCATGAACGAAGATGGCGACATATCTTCCTGGACATTACCAAACCATCGCTCCCTTGCTTCTGGGTGCGGTACCAAACCATCGCTCCCCTGCTTCTGGGTGCGGTACCAGGCCATCGCCGCCCTGCTTCTGGGTGCGGTACAAAACCATCGCTCCCCTACTACTGAGTGCGGTACCAAACCATCGCTCCCCTGCTTCTGGGTGCGGTACCAAACCATCACTCCCCTGCTTCTGGCTGTGGTACAAAACCATCGTGCGGTGCCAAACCATCGCTCCCTTGCTTCTGGGTGCGGTACCAAACCATCGCTCCCTTGCTTCTGGGTGCGGTACAAAACCATCGCTCTCCTGCTTCTGGGTGCGGTACCAAACCACCGCTCCCCTGCTTTTGGGTGCGGTACCAAACCATCGCTCCCCTGCTTCTGGGTGCGGTACCAAACCATCGCTCCCCTGCTTCTGGGTGCGGTACAAAACCATCGCCCCCCCTGCTTCTGGATGCGGAACCAAACTTTCGCTCTCTTGATTCTGGGTGCGGTACCATTCCATCGCTCCCCTGCTTCTGGGTGCGGTACCAAACCATCGCTCCCCTGCTTCTGGGTGCAGTACCAAACCATCGCTCCCCTGCGTCTGGGTGCGGTACCAAACAATCGCTCCCCTGCTTCTTGATGCGCTACCAAACCATCGCTCCCCTGCTTCTTGGTGCGGTACCAAACCATCGCTCCCCTGCTTCTGTGTGCGGTACCATTCCATCGCCCCTTTGCTTCTGGGTGCGGTACCAAACTATCGCTCCCCTGCTTCTGGGTGCGGTACCAAACCATCGCTCCCTTGCTTCTGGGTTCGGTACCAAACCATCGCTCTCCTGCTTCTGGGTGCGGTACCAAACCATCGCTTCCCTGCTTCTGGGTGCGGTACCAATCCATCGCTCCCCTGCTTCTGGGTGCGGAACCAAACTTTCGCTCTCTTGATTCTGGGTGCGGTACCATTCCATCCCTACCCTGCTTCTGCGTGCTGTACCAAACCATCGCTCCCTTGCTTCTGGGTGCGGTACAAAACCATAGCTCCCCTGCTTCTGGGTGCGGTACCAAACCATCGCTCCCTTGCTTCTGGGTGCGGTACCAAACCATCGCTCCCTTGCTTCTGGGTGCGGTACATAATCATCGCTCCCATGCTTCTGGGTGCGAAACCAAACTTTCGCTCCCTTGCTTCTGGGTGCGGTACCATTCCATCGCTCCCCTGCTTCTGGGTGCGGTACCAAACCATCGCTCCCTTGCTTCTGGGTGCGGTACCAAACAATCGCTCTCCTGCTTCTGGGTGCGGTACCATTCCAACGCTCCCCTGCTTCTGGGTGCGGTACCAAACCATCGCTCTCCTGCTTCTGGGTGCGGTACAAAACCATCGCTCCCCTGCTTCTGGGTGCGGAACCAAACTTTTGCTCCCTTGCTTCTGGGGTGCGGTACCAGGCCATCGCTGCCCTGCTTCTGGGTGCGGTACCAAACCATCGCTCTCATGCTTCTGGGTGCGGTACAAAACCATCGCTCCCCTGCTTCTGGGTGCGGAACCAAACTTTTGCTCCCTTGCTTCTGGGTGCGGTACCAGGCCATCGCTGCCCTGCTTCTGGGTGCGGTATAAAACCATCGCTCCCCTGCTTCTGGGTGCGGAACCAAACATTTGCTCCCTTGCTTCTGGGTGCGGTACCAAACCATCGCTCCCCTGCTTCTGGGTGCGGTACCAAACCATTGCTCCCCTGCTTCTGGGTGCGGTACCAGGCCATTGCTGCCCTGCTTCCGGGTGCGGTATAAAACCATCGCTCCCCTGCTTCTGGGTGCGGTACCAAACCATCGCTCCCCTGCTTCTGGGTGCGGTACAAAACCATCATGCGGTACCAAACCATCGCTCCCTCGCTTCTGGGTGCGGTACCAAACCATCGCTCCCTTGCTTCTGGGTGCGGTACCAAACAACAGCTCCCCAGCTTTTGGGTGCGGTACCAAACCATCGCTCTCTTGCTTCTGGGTGCGGTACCATTCCATTGCTCCCCTGCTTCTGGGTGCGGTACCAAACAATCGCGCCCTTGCTTCTTGGTGCGGTACCAAACTTTCGCTCCCTTGCTTCTGGGTGCGGTACCATTCCATCGCTCCCCTGCTTCTGGGTGCGGTACAAAACTTTCGCTCCCTTGCTTCTGGGTGCGGTACCATTCCATCGCTCCCCTGCTTCTGGGTGCGGTACCAAACCATCGCTCCCCTGCTTCTGTGTGCGGTACCATTCCATCGCCCCTTTGCTTCTGGGTGCGGTACCAAACCATCGCTCCCCTGCTTCTGGGTGCGGTACAAAACCATCGCTCCCCTGCTTCTGGGTGCGGTACCATTCCATCGCTCCCCTGCTTCTGGTGCGGTACCAAACCTTCGCTCCCTTGCTTCTGGGTGCGGTACCAAACCATCGCCCCCCTGCTTCTGGGTGCGGTACCAAGCCATCGCTCCACTGCTTCTGGGTGCGGTACAAAATCATCGCCCCCTGCATCTGGGTGCGTTACCAAACCATCGCTCCCTTGCTTCTGGGTGCGGTACCAAACCATCGCTCCCCTGCTTCTGGGTGCGGTACCAAACCACCGCTCCCTTGCTTCTGGGTGCGGTACAAAACCACCGCTCCTTTGCTTCTGGGTGCGGTACCAAACCATCGCTCCCCTGCTTCTGGGTGCGGTACAAAAATAATAAAACGGAAATAGGTATCGGCGATACTAGTTACCATTTCCTACCTGCTTTTGAATGGACAAAGTGAGTCTGTGGTCAAACAAATGCTTCATTACTTATAATATGGTGCATGTTTGAAGATGAACTCAGTAGCTTTCCATAGATCATATGCGAAATAAGTCTACAGAGTTTTCAAGCCTGACTGGTGGTTTAGGTACATGAAGTTGATTGCAGACATCCCTTCGTAACTGATCGGACTATGCGGCTAATGCACCTGATACTTGCATTAGTATATCCCTTCATGAATCTTGATCATTAGTTTGGCGTTATGCCCATAAAATGCCAGTGTGGCCCCGTAGAAATGTTCCGAGAGGCCCAGTACTACTCCTCGCTAGGACTTCTACAGTAGATAACCCGCCTGGGAGGGCTCTTAAGGGTGCTGACAGAGTAGTGGTGTGTAACACTTTTGGAAATAGGTTCTGCGAACATAGTTACCATTTCCTTCTCCTTTGTCAAGTGGGTAACCTGACCTAAGCCAGTCACAAGTCTGGTTGAAAAAACAGGGAGTGACCACATTTCATGGCAAAAAAACTCTTTAATAAAATTAAAAACTATTATCATATTTATTTACTTCGGAATTTTGTCATTTTTAGCTCTTGTAATTTCATGCTTCTGTTTGCTTCATGAATCAGATTTCTTATACAAATATATGTTGTTATGTTTCTATTGTTCATGCATATTTGTCATCTTGCGCCTTCTTTTAAATAAATCTGAAACTGGAATTAGTTGTATATGTATATAAGAAATGATCAATTGTTATCCTACAATCGAGTGGAAAAGAATTAAACATCTTAAAAACTTTTGTTGTTTTTATTTTTTTTCAGTGATCACTTCACTTTAACGAGGATAGTACGTTTTGATTTCATCTGGTGTTTTCAGAAACTTCAAACTTGAACCAAATCTTACGATTTCAAAAATTTGGCAAAGCGTTAAAAACAAAAGATATCTGTGTTCCTATTGCATTATAAATTATCACTGCTTGATTCTGATGAATTCAGTAGATGTCAGATATGTTATAAACAACTTAAACCGATTTCCCTAGAGCAACACATTTTGGAGTTTTATAAAAGTTTGAGCATATAGGGTACAAAAAAGAGTATATGAGAAAAGATAACACCAGTAGAAATGAATCGAAAAGGAAATTAAACATTTATTCTTTTGGATGCCGCTAATGTTCCAATCATTAAAATACTTTGTGACCTTATGGCAAAGTATCAAAAGAAGATTTACAAAGTGACAAAAGTAATCTTCCTAGAAAGAATTGAACATGCGAGAGAGAACGGAATAAGAAACCATACAGTAAGTGTTCGACCACTTACACAGTTGGTAAAACTATTTATATGAATTACTACAGAAACAAATCCAGCTTAAAAGGTATGGAAAATAGGGGTTTTCATCAATTTAAGAACTTGCTATTACCATATTCTATATAGCATGATTTTGATGTATTTTCACAGCTATGACAAATTTTATGAACAAATTTCAAATAGAACACCGCGAGTTGGATGTGTCGCCTGACGAATTATTTACTGTCGGCATTATAGCTGTAATATTGGCATTTTATTCATTTATAGACAATGCCATTTAACTTTCAACAACTCAAGGTAACAACGTTATACCGGAAAAAATTAACTACGAAAATTAACAAAGGGCAATAACTCTAAACATATGGAAGCAAGACTGGTTCTTGTGCACTGCATTTATGATCTATCAAGTTTCAGGTTGATACCTCTTATAGTTTACGATATATGCCCCTTTATTTACAAAATTTAAGCTCGAAAATTAACAGAGGGAAATAACTCTAAACATATAGATGCAAGAGTTAAGGTTCTTGTGCACTGCGCTTGCCAACAATGAGATCTATCTAGCTTGGAAGTTTCAAGTTGATACCTCTTATATTTTTTAAGATTTGCCCTGGACAAAACTTTAAGAATGAAAATTAACAAAGGGCAATTACTCTCAACTAAGAAAGCAAGAGTTACTGTTATTGTGCACTGCACTTGCCCTCCATGAGATCTATCTACATATGAAGTTTCAAATTGATAGCCATTATATTCTACAAGATATGCCCCTGACAAAACATTAAGCATGGTCATTAACAAAGGGCAATTACTCTTAAAGTAAGAAAGCATGATTTACTATTGTTGTGCACTGCACTTGCCCTCTATGAGATATATCTACATAAGAAGTTTCAAGTTGATAACTCTTATATCCTGCAAGATATGCCCCGGACAAAACTTTAAGCATGAAAATTAACAAGGGGCAAAAATTCCGAAGATATAGTGGCAAGAGTAATAGTTCTTGTTCACTGCACTTGCCCTCAATGAGATCTAACTACATATGGAATTTCAAGTTTACTATTAGTTTACGAGATATGCCCCGGACAAGTGCAAACGGGACGCGACCGCCATTGCCGCCCTAGGCAAAAGTAACTCCTATGTGTCGCCTGACTAGGTAGGAAAAAATAGGAGACCTTTCAAGTGGGGGGAAAAGAAGGTAATGTAGGAGCACTTGATATAACTATCAGCCCCATTCAAATAAATTCACAACTTCACACCATATCATAGTTTTATTCCAAATAGAGAGTTTATAAATTACAAAGTTCAAAAGGCACACACAACAATGTAGCAAACACGTAACAGAGAAGCAAACACGTAAAAAAATCAAACAGAATCTGTTCGTTGACATTTCATAGGTTAAGTCATTCCCAAAACATATTCATTTCAAAGGTAAACATAATGCTTGTATCAATGATGAAATATCAAAATTTGAATAAGAGCTCTTTTTTGTTAACTATAAAATTGAATAATATAAATAAAGTATTACAGAAGATGCTTATTCTTGCTATAAAGCATAAATTACACTTGGATTAACACATTTCTTTTCACATGAATATCTGCAAGAGATTGAATAATAAATTATTGCAATTTTTTTTATAATTAAGGACCTAATGATTAAATGTAAACTTAAATATTTGAATTCCGTACAACTGTAGGCCTTCATGCTTACAAAATGATTAAAGGCCAAAATAAGCAGCCAGTTTATTAATCATGGCAAAGGGCAAAATAACATGTGTTTCTACTTCGTCACAGACCCTATATACACGCGTGTTTCTAGAATGTCACTATCCCTATATACACGTGTGTTTCTACCTCGTCACAGACCCTATATACACGCGTGTTTCTAGAATGTCAGAGACCCTATATACACGTGTGTTTCTACCTCGTCACAGACCCTATATACACGCGTGTTTCTAGAATGTCACAGACCCTATATACACGTGTGTTTCTACCTCGTCACAGATCCTATATACACGTGTGTTTCTAGAATGTCACAGACCCTATATACACGCGTGTTTCTAGAATGTCAGAGACCCTATATACACGTGTGTTTCTACCTCGTCACAGACCCTATATACACGCGTGTTTCTAGTATGTCAGAGACCCTATAAACAAGTGTGTGTCTAGTATGGCACTGACCCTATACACATTTGTGTTTCTAGTATGTCACTATCCCTATATACACGTGTGTTTCTACCTCGTCACAGACCCTATATACACGTGTGTTTCTACCTCGTCACAGACCCTATATACACGTGTGTTTCTACCTCGTCACAGACCCTATATACACGTGCGTGTATAGTATGTCACTGCACCTATATACACGTGTGTGTGTAGTATGTCACTGACCCTAAATACCCGTGTGTTTCTACTTCGTCACATACCCTATATACACATGTGTTTTTTGTATGTCACTGACCATATATACACGTGCCTTTCTAGTATATCACAGACCCTATATACGCGTGTGTTTCTAGTATGTCAATGACCATATATACATGTGTGTTTCTAGTATGTCACTGACCCTATATACACGTGTGTGTCTAGTATGTCCCAGACCCTATATATACGTGTGTTTCTACTACCTCACAGACCCTATATACCCGTGTGTTTGTAGTATGTCACAGACCCTATATACACGTGTGTTTCTAGTTTACCACAAACCCTATACACACGTGTCTTCCTAGTATGTCACTGACGCTATATAGACGTGTGTTTCTAGTATGTCACTGACGCTATATAGACGTGTGTTTCTAGTATGTCACTGACCCTATAAACACGTGTGTTTCTAGTTTGCCACAGACCCTATATACACTTGTGCTCCTAGTATGTCACTGACCCTATATACACGTGTGTTTCTAGAATGTCACAAAATCTATATACACGTGTATGTTTAGTATGTCACATACCCTATATAGAAGTGTGTTTCGAGTATGTCACAGACGCTATATATACGTGTGTTTCTAGTATGTCACTGACCCTATATACATGTGTGTTTCAGTATGTCACAGGCCCTATATACATATGTGTTTCTAGTATATCACAGACCCTATATACACGTGTGTTTCTAGAATGTCACAGACCCTTTATACACGTGTGTTTCTAGTATGTCACTGACCCTATATACACGGGTGTTTTTAGTATGTCTCTGACCCTATATACACGTTTTTTTCTTCTTCTCATCTTCAGACCTTTCCACTTTAAGATATTTCTCTATACCATCATTTACACCTGTGTCCCCACTTTTTTTTACAACGTCATCAACCCCTTTCTTATCTCCAGTTTTGTCAGCCCCTTGCTGGTCCTCTATAACGTTAGTACCCGGGTCTCCACTTTTACTAAACATATCCCCACTCTTGTCAGTTATTTACTGATCTTCTATGACATTGGTTCCTGTTCCCCTGGCGAGTTAAGTCTGATCATTCTGGGAAGTCATGGCTGCAAGCTTGGACTTCTTTTTATTAATCAGATTAGACATATTCGCATTGCTCACTGGTTTCCAGTCTGCAGGCAAGAAAGATTTCGACTGAAATGTAAGAATTGAGCACAGTAATCCAATCAAAATTCATTCACAAATCCATGCAGTTAGGTAGTTGACCTTTTTTTATATAATATTTGTTGAATTACTTGTGATATCAGATCTCAGGGTTTTTTGGGGTTTTTTTTGTTCAAAAATCATTATTAACGGTTTACAAAAATTAGTTTTGAGTATATCCTTCATCTGGTCAGACCTGACAACTCCAGGGCTGTCTCACTTTTCTGAAACAGAAAATATTATGTGCCTAACTGTAAGGACTGTGGTAAAAAGACTGTGACTCCTTTTGACCAATAACAAACAATAAATCATCACAAAATTACGCTTGTTGCCGATTTTTCAACACCGATTTTGGCAAATTTCCACTGCGTTTTAATTTTGGTATTAAGGGTTTTTACCTGTTTTTTTCACCAAATTGTTGGTAAATACATGTCGCTTTAATTTTTGATAATGTTTTCCTAATATGTTCCCAGTTTTAGCACAATGATGCTTTTTATTATGAAACTCTATGATCACACAGTTTTAAACCTTTTATTTTATAAGGCAGACTGTGTGGGATGTTTATAGTTTCTATTAATAACTGCATCGTATCTTTGAAAAGTTTTTGCATTAGGTGCTCTGAATTGTTTCCCTCCGTCTGCAGATAGAGTTGGGATCTCTAATCATAGAAGTACTTGGGGTTTACCTATACGTTTATTATTATTTGTTTAATTGATAAATTTCCTCAAGTTAATGCATACTTTGATAAGATTTACCTTTTGCGTTTTATCTAAGGATTGTTGGGATAAGAGTGAGGTTTGTGCACATAAACTGGTTTAAACCCCCAGTAAATTTACATTTTACTGACCGTTCCAAGGCGGTACCTAACAATTCTTGATAAACATACCTATTTCTTATATATAGTATGTATGCACTGTGCTGTTTGTGGAGTTTTGTGCTGTTTTTCTATGTTTCTTGTTTGTGATTTTGTATTGTATGTCTTTGGCGTTTGCCCAGTGCCACTAAACCGGGTTTATGTTTAAACTTTTTGCTTCTTAGCTTGTTTCTGTAGCTTTTTGCATAAATAATGTTTCCTATGCATGCTAGTGTCTTATATGCAGTATAATATGGTAACATTATCAGAATAGAAAATATAGATTACCAAACACATTGTTATAAATAAAATATGGGAGGAACTGTACATCTAATTTTGCTTCACATGTGTGAATGGCTTCAAGTCGGTGTTCAAATAATGGATACATGTAAAGTTTTCACCTACATTTAAACACTGCCCTTCCAAACACTGTTTATCCAAACTTATCATTGTTTCGAATTTATTTTTCTGTCCTGATTTTAATCCTTCTAGTATTTATTAGTATCCACAATAAGAATTCAACATTGATCCTTGCAAGTGCCCCATAACGGCTCATTCAATGCGCATCATACTCGCCTAGTCTATCTAAATGGCCGTCATCGGGTCTTTTGACGATTTGCTGTATTATGACAGACTCTAAACGTCCACCATCCCAGCAAAAAGTAGCGAACGGTCCTTGTGCAGAGAATCTTCGCGGCCACAATTTGAAATTATCTCTGTTATAAATTCAATTTCTACGAAAATATTATTGCCTACTATTAAACACTTTTTTATTTAGATCATTATGCCAAAATACATGTTCAGTTATCATAAAACAGTAACATGTGTCGATTGTTTATCAAGTATCTCGATATCTTTTAATCTGGGACTAATCTGACAGGTTGTGTACATGACCCAGAATATATAATTATATAAAAATAACGACTCTATTGACAATTCAATCCAGTTTAGATCACTGTCGGGTATATATTGAACAATTTTGTCATTATTATTCAACATCAATTATTAATATTACTATAATTTATATTCTTTCGCCCAGTGTTAAATGGCAGAGAGTTGTAGTGTTACAGGGATACATAAGAAACGTCAAAATAATAAAAAGTATCCCTGATCGCTCATTATTGCAGCTAACCTAGCACCCTGCCCTTTTCAAATCCTGGCTGGAGCATTGTTCAGGTATAAGAAAACATGTAAATATTCAAAAAAGAACATTCTTTGATGTTACAATAAATAGTTTCTCTTAAACAAGCACATTTAATTTAATACATCCATTTCCTTGTTATTACAATGGACCTTCTTTACGCGGTTTGAAAACGGTGTTTATCGCCAGCGGCTGCATCACACTTTCGTATATACTTACTTCTATTTACGAAGCCTATCTCGAAGCTTGCCGAATATGGACGTTTGCAAGTCCATATTTGCTGTAACGAGTATTTTTTATTCTTCCACACAATTTCAGTCAATATAACCCCTAAAATAGGAAATTATAAGTAATGTTTTCAAAACTCTTAAGTTTTATTTCAAATTTTCTATGAAACTTTAAATTACCGATCGGTCATTCTGTTGGACGAGATTAAATTTCAACACAGCTTTTCTTATTTATCGGAATACTTCACAATCCGCCGAAGCTATGTTATTTCCCCTTCGCATAAAACAGAATGTTTTGCCCCATTATTTAAAACAAATATACAAATTTGACGAAATATTGTAGAGGAGTACTTTTGATAGGCAAATTTGGAAATATTCACTCGAATAGTTACCACCAGACTCAGTTCTTGAAATTAAATGTTTATACTAAATCTACAGTGTGTTTTAGAATAGAATACAGGAAGCAGTTCATATCGTGTATGAATAAGATAATATAAATGAAAATATTCTGAAACAGAATAATACATGTTTTGTTGACTTTTCAGTATTCGATTATTATGCAGGAACAATATTTTATCAGTAAGTGAAATTTGGTGTACGTGGCAACATGATAAATACTAACCAGTCGCGTCATGGCAATGTTAAACTAAATATTTTCTTCAACATAGGTTAAGCTATAGCTTTCAATAACCGGGAAAAGAGCATTAGCATATTTACTTAAGTTTTCCATCATATTTTGAAACAATACAAATAAACAACATACAGCATTTACACGATAAAGAGCGCTTCATATAGATTAAAAGTAAAAATCGGCAAATGGAAAAAATCACAAATTATACTAAGAAATGAACGCAAATGTCTACTTTTAATTTCCTTCGAATCTCGAGTTCCTTTCCGCAGTAGAATACCAATCATATCATAGTTTATGAATATATGTATCATTAGGGATATAAATGGCACAATGCAGACATTCAGAACTTTAAATAACTTACCTCAGAGAAAAATGTAAATAGTAATATGAATATATCTTGCTTTCTTTACAACCCTTTTGAAAGGCGCTAAAATAGATACTAGAAACTTTTTCACCAATAAGGTTTTATATTTTATCAAATTTGAAAATAGAAAGAAATTGGTCGGGATTTTTTTTTAAGCTGTACATGAATGAAAGTGGACATGGAATTTTACAACTTTCTATAATGTTGTAGATTCATTTTAAATCTATTCATATATCTTATTATTGTTTATCTTAACAGTTTATATTCAGTACATGTAGGTTGAGAATAATAATGCATGACTGTGAAAACACGTGTTAATTAACTATATGTAAACAATTTACAAATTACAACAAAAATGTTGTTGTTTTTATTATTTTTTTAACTAACACTGATCAAAATAAATTTGTATAGGCATAAGTACCACTTTTGATAATAGAAATACCGATTTTTTTTGTAACAATGTACTTTTAAATCATACAAAACTCATAGGCTTTAAGCTTTTAGTTTAATACAATTCTTCTTCTTTCTTTTCTTTTTCTTACAGAATGTACATGCGTTGAAAAAGCATCGAGACTGTTGTTGAAAACCAACAGACAAGAATTTTATAGATAATTTCAAACTCTTACTTTTCACTGAATAAAAAATGAAAGGCAGAAAGCACTCGTAATGCAATTGCTTGTTCTTGTTGGCATGTCAACAGATTATTTCTATGAAAATAATCATACAGTAACGGATATTATGTTGAAAACATCAACAAAAAAACTACAACAAGAATACTAAAAGTAATAATGAATGAACAACACAGAAGGACTAGCTGGTGTCGTGATCGTTGAGGTGTTCCTTATTTGCACCTAGAGATTTCGGCCTTGCACATTTGTACAACACTCACAAGCTTTGATATGTATATTTGCGTCAGAACTTGTGAAGGCTTTGATATATATTCCAACATTAGTGCCCTGGTTTGTTGTTCATACTCATTTAGTCGCACTCATGGGCATCGACGACCTTGGAGGTCAAGATATTAAGCATCCGAATTCTGACACAACAAAATTAAGTTGTATTGTATCTTTCATAACACCAAACACTAAACACCAAAAATCGACAACATTACAATATAGTCAAAACATAGATGTGAAGGATATACGATATTGTAAATATATAATAGGAGTCATTAGATTAAAAATTATCGGTTAACGTAACTCAGTAATACGTGATATTGTAAAACAGAGCTAAACTAGTATTACAGAGGAAAATTCGAATCCCGATAAGGAGCCTTGAGGGACATGTTGGAAGCTAGCTAAGAAGATGAAAGTCAGAACTATGAGAGTTTAGTTAAAGAGTTATTTAGTAAATACATTGAGGAAGAAAAGGACGAAACCCAGTTGAGAAAGATAAAGCTCGGAAATCGCAACCGCTTGATTGTGGTCAAATTCCATTATTATACACATAGAGAGAAAGTGACAACATTATCACACGTGAAAAGAAACGATATCAAGCTGGCCGGAAACGGAGTGGTAAATGAGTGATGATATGTAACACTGTAGTTCAGAAGAAGGATGAAGTGATTTCAATACGAAAATATGTTTTGAATTATAAAATTTGCATCGACTGTGAAGTGTACAACGTATCGGCTCTTCAATCACTACCAAATAGATTGACAAACAGGCAATCAATTATATAGGCAATATATTCCATGGTATTTTGTGGAGTAAGATACAAACATTCAAGATCAGATTGGTTTGAATCTGGTACTGGCCCAAAACTGGGTTGTCCAAGTTCAACGTCACTTTTTAATATTTCGGTAATGACGTCACTTTTAATATGAACGCTACTCTAATATTGAACGCATCTATAAAATACACAACGTCCTATTATTTGCATTTGATGCACAACCCAAACTCTTTAGAAATCAAGCTTGATGATCTCAAAGAATATTGCAGTACCAGTGTGTGTATACCACGTTATAAATTACGTCATATATGCTACGTCGGAAGGCAACCTAAATTGAAGACTTAAATCAAAGATTACTTTTCTTTAACTACACCAATTTAAATAAAACAAAGGGCAGTCTATGCCGCTTACAGAGTCACGCCTTCGTGTTATTACAGAAGTTTGATAAGGTGATAAGTTTCATCAAACACTTCGACAAACCTGTTTCCAAAATAAAGTTTTGACAGTGCTCCGTCAAGCGGCCGCATTGTGAAAAGTTTTGTCGAAGTGTTTACAAAAAATAACACTCAATCAAACTCTGGTAAAAGACCGAAGATCGGGCTCCGTAAGCGCCTTAGACTGTGCTATGTTTCATTTAAATGGTGAAGCAATAGTGAAGTTATTCTTGTTTAAAGTCTTCATCCGAAGCAAAATATTGCCTTCCGACGTAGCATTTTTGACGCAATTTATTACTAGGCTACGCTCCAAATGGTCGTCAAACAATTTATCAGTAATCTAAACAACTCTAGTAAAAATGGTCGCTTCTTTCACTTACCTTCGGAACCATATAGGAAATAACAATTGTAATACAACCAAAAGACGTTAAGCAGAGTACGTTTCATATCATAAGTTTTTTTAATGTAATCGACCAATTACATTAACCTATAAAGAAACAAAACAAGTAACACGAATACTAATACGAATATTATTCATCAGAAATGTGGAGTGTTAATGAAACAAGACATGTGGAAATTCTGTAGAAATTTAATGGTTGCTATAATACGAATAAGGAAGGGTCAGAATGAAAATATATCGACCGATAGTAACGATCAGATAGTGGATAAAAATTGAGTAACCTAATAATAGTCTTAAAATTAAGTCTTAAGCTAGTCTACAATATAACACTAAGAGCAATAATTCCTATTACAATATTGATTGGACTAACAAAGCTTAAAGCAGCATCTTTAATCAAGATATTTTGTAATTTGATATAATGTCAAACAGAGAATAATCAACAATTACTCACAATCATAGTGTAAACTGTGAACCTTATCTCATGTTCTTCAGATAAAAGTCGGTCGATGTTTAAAAGGCGCACACTATAGGTTGGTGCAAACATTTTACTTTTTATTTTAATGCATTGTCGTGTTTAAAGCTGCACTCTCACAGATTGAACGTTTTGACAACTGTTTTTATTTTTTGTCTTGGGATTAGTACATTTTTGCGTAAATATCTGCAAACCAGTGATGAAAGACTGCTGACAAAAGATCAGATTGCAGATTTTCATATTTCCGTTCCAAAGTTAATGTTTTATGGCTAAAAAAAATTCACAAAACATCAATTTTGGACAGGAATATGAAAATCTGCGATCTGATCTTTTGTCCGCAATCTTATATCATTGGTTTGCAGATAATTACGCAAACAAATTCTCTTTCCAAGACAAAAAATAAAAAGTTGTAAAAATGGTTAATCTGTGAGAGTGCAGCTTTAAAGACGCACAATATAGGTTTGTGCGAGCAATTTATTTTTATTTTAATGCATAATCGTGTCTAACTCATTTGACGCAAATGTTTGAACATAACACATAATGCTCGAAAATCCTGTACACGAGAGTGATCGTCCCGGTTCATCATTATAATCCTTTTGTAATACTGGGTTAGAATTTTAATGGCAGACGTCTTTAAATTTTGTTTCTTCATTAATTGCTGTTTTCATATATGGAAATAGATTTTGCAATTATTTGTTTGAAAATACTGTTTTCATCAGAAAAGTAAAGATTGAAAATAACAGAAAATTGTTATCTAAATTTTGATTAACTGAATTATCTTTAAAGAGACTGTACCCCAGATTGGGACCAACAAGATTTTTTCTGTAACGAATCTCAGGACAATTATTTATTAAAATGTTTTACTCTTTGATATCATAATTGTACAAAATATACCAAAATTTAAAAAAAATCAAGTCGGAGACCGGGTTCGAACCGGTGTCGTCAAAATTATAGTCCAGTGTTGTATCCACTGTGCTACGAAGGCTCACTCTAAACAGATGAAATATTTAAGCTATATACCTATTTTAGTAATATCACGTGATAACATCTACCAACCAATCATGCATCAGGAATGAATTCTACTAGGTAGACATACCTAATAATCTTTTTAATGGAAAAATACGAAAACACTGCGAAAAATAAATTAATTGTAAACTATGTGGTACTTCAGTTAGTAAGTATCAACGCATTGTACACATCGATACCAAGTTAATGTCAGTTTTCGACAGTTTTCTTTTCTTTTTTCGCTATTTCATCATACGGAGTACAGCCCCTTTAAAAAATTACGGTCGATAGTTGATAGGAATGTCTTCTGCTTGCAAAATAGATAAAATATTTCAGTCCAAAAAGAAATTTGCTTTCAAACAATCAATATTGGCTCTTTAATAACGTATTTTGCAATGTTTATTTATATTTGTACATGATATTCTATTAACATAATTCGGCAATGACTCGTAACTGACACATAATTGAAGGACATAGGTAAAACACAAAATATTTAATTAACTTTTACTGGATTGGATAAAATTTATTTTCAACATAAAATAAACACATCCAGAGCATTGCATTAGATACATTTTTTCAATACATGGGATGCACGATATTGATTATATATGACATACAAAATTGATATTCTTGCAAAGGACACCAGCTTTTTGGCTACCTTGCAAAAGTTAGTCCAAAATTTTAGACAGAAATATTGTTAATAACATATCGAAGTACATGAAAAATAATAATCATATACAATACCTTGTTTTAGTACTATTTTTTGTCAAAATTGTCATTAGAATCTGATCCATGCAGCACCGCTTATTGCAAGGACAGCATTTGTCACCCTTAGGTGAGACTGAATCTTTAATGCGATTATAGATTCGTTGTTGTTGTACTGGGTAAACATTATCAACGTGTTTTGTTTGCTTTCACCGTGTTTTTGGTCACGTACAAAAGTAGTGCTCATGATATATATTGTATTGGTCACATGAATGTGTAACTTTTATTTACCAATTTATAAAATATTTCAATATTTTGGTATCAATGGTTGCATTTGTCTATTATTGTTCATGAAAGCAATTACATCTGAAACGTTACATTTGTTTACACTTTTTGGTGAATATTGTCCATAAATGAGGGGTGTGTTCAACCCTTATAGTATGGTGTGATACTTGTTCACAAACAAATGTACTTTTCCGTTACCAAAACGTTTCCAAGTCAATCTGGCCATGTGTACAGACTGTGCGCAGTATCTTATAAAGTAGGTTGACCATCGGGGTAAATATACGTGTAATTGTATATACTACTGTTCTAGCACACCGGATAGGCATTTCAGGTGAATTCAGCCATGCTGGAAAACTCCATCTGGCATCCCCCCATGTCAGATGAGTCACGCGCTGTGACGTAATACTTTTCATTTCTTTTATTTTACACTCTCACTCTATGTAGCCATTATTGTGAGATTTCAATAGATGAGTTCCATAAACATTAACTTTACAAAAATATACCTTCAAAACAAAACAAGCCTTAAAAAACGTGATACTGAAGGAACTTCTTGACGTACGCAGTGAATAAAAAAATACTGCGCGTCATGACGTCAGTAAACATCATCGCACGCGCTTTTAGGTGAAAAAACAAAAATGCACTTTTCTATGTTGTGTTTTTTTTTTCACAAAAAAAGTAATTTAAGGTGTGCTAGAAAAAATATCAATCATGTGTTTCCGTTCCGGATAGAAAAATCCGGCCCTCGGTCACCCTGCGTGGCCAGTAACTCGGCTAGCCTCGTTACCTGGCAATGCAGGTGCCCTCGGGTCGGATTTTTCTATCCGAAACGGAAACACATGACAGATATTACCATTCTTTTTCCAAATACGAGTTTTCGACGAATCAGTTTGGATCTATTCAGCGGGTTGATGTAATATTGATTCCCCGTGTTGTCTGTTGTAAGTACAAGTGATGCATGAGGTTGAACAATTATCAGAAGCTGATCCTCAAAGTTAGATCTGTACTTTATAGCAAATTAAAAACCAGTAAATACATTTTTGAGACGCTCTCATTATAGGAAACAATAGAAGAGACAGACTTATTAAAGCCTACAAGAGAAAGGACACCCTTATTTATAAAGCCAAGAATAGAAGAGTCAGTTTTATTAAAGCCAACAATAAACGAGAGAGTCTTATTTAAGCCAACATAAAAGAGAAGTCTTATCATAGCCAACAAAAGAAGAAAACAAAGTTTGCGAGCAAGTTAGTCTGACTTAGAGCCATCAGTGATTTATAAAGCTACAAGTATATACAAGCTTAATCAAGTATATTTTTACAATTTTTAACTTTCACCGTCGATCAATATATTTATGCGCATTAATCAGACAGAACATACGCTTTGCTTTCTTCAGTGAAAACAAAACAACAACATATATTTTGACCTCTTAACAATACCTTTTTCTGAAGCAATATTGAAAAGAACAATTTAATGCAACGCAAATAACATACTCATTTATTCTTCTTTGAAAGCTGATTCCCGTTACAACAGAAAGCAAAAAGCCTAAGTGGGTTGTTTTTGCTTGTTTCTGTTCTTTATACTTCAGATACGATCGATTAGATATAATGGTTAAACTGAAAACATCCTGGCTACCATGGCAACCAATATTCGTAATTATAATGTAAATTACGTAAACCTATATCTTTGTTAACAGTGGCAAAGGTCTTTATTCTTATTCTATATTTGATTTGTTTAAAGTGACACTATTATTCAAAATCAATACAAACACAAGTATAGATTTTGAGTGATAAACCTTTAACTACTTTCTAAATGATGCATTTATGGAAATATGAATTAATAATAACAAGATTGTAGCCGTATATTTAGTAGCTGAAAAAAAGAGTAAATAATTGGTGAGTGCTAAATGATTTACTGTGATCTACTATCATCTAATAAGGCAAAAAAAACAATCACTTCCTATTGCGGAACGCCTTACAACAATACATATATATTATTTACAAATAAAGGAACGACCTAGCTTACAGTGTTTAAACACGCTTTCTGCTCACTGGCTGGACTATTTTGCATGTCTTTGTTGTTTTCATTGTATCATGGATCTAAAAGTTTGTTTCCACGACATTTTGGATTACCCCTTATACATGTATTTGTGTATGCGTTGAAAACTTCTTTGATAAGAAAATGTGTTTAATTTCGCTTTGAACAGCGTTGGCGTTATTGGGGACCTTAAGCGTCTACGACATCATCATGTTTGTTACGAACGTTTTATTAGGAAACGTCATGATTGACTGCCAGACAGACTCACCTGTTCCCGTGTATATGCATATGTCCTGGAGAAACGCGTCTTTGAATTAAAAAAACGCCTATTGAGCCATTGCAGGCCAGTAGAGGGGGTATGGGATAGGAGGAGGACAAGTTTTAATACTTATTCAGTATTCCGATTCATTGCACGGGTACGTACGCACTTCAAGATGAATTTAACTATGTCATTTAATTTCATTTTATTCTATGTTTGTTTAAATTGTGTTTTGATGATTTTGTTTAAATAATGTGATCGTTATTTTAAAGCTGCACTCTCACAGATTTACCATTTTTACAACTTTTTTATTTTTTGTCTTGGAATGAGCAAATTTTTGAGTAAATATCTGCAAACCAATGATATAAGATTGCTGGCAAAAGATCAGAACGCAGATTTTCATACTTCCATTCGAAAATCAATGTCTTATGGCTTAAACCGTTACTAACGGTTTAAGAAAAAAGCATAACACATCTATTTTTGAACTTTAATATAAAAACCTGCGATCTAATTTTTTGTCAGCAGTCTAATATAACTGGTTTCCATGGATTTTCGCAAAAATTGGCTCGTTCCAAGACAAAAAATTAAAAATGTTGTCAAAACGTTCAATCTGTGAGAGTGCAGCTTTAATATTTCATTCACAACATTCTACATTTGATAGCGAAAAAAAACGAACGTTTTTACCAGAAACCCACGCCAGGGAGTTACATTTCTATTTATACACCCATACAGCAACAAAACAAAATATTTTCTTGTAATTACGCAAAATGCCTTTATTGTTTGACTCCATGTTACATTTATTCAAATAAACCAAATTCATTATGTTTTTTGTCATGTTTATGATTCATTGATATTGACGTTTACTGTACTGCTATATTGGGTGTTTTTTTGTGGGTCTTTCAATCGTTGTGTCAATAAACATCTGAGCGTGTTCCATGATACTATACTGTCATACTACTGCATATCAATCAAAGTTTGAACTATCGTAAATTAAGTTCACATTTAAGATTATCTTCGTTTAATGTAGATATAAACATTAAAATTTACAACACAAAATTCACAAATCTATTTTTTTACAATTGATATAAATGTTATTACATCCCTTACAAATGAGTACACCCAAGCAGAGCAATGAATGGTCCTTCTGTGAAATGAATATGTGTGTTGCCAGTGACAATTCAAACATTAAATGTTTCTTTTTATCTTTTCCTTGAGCTAATGATGCGCGAATAA
This sequence comes from Mya arenaria, assembly GCF_026914265.1. NCBI lineage: Eukaryota > Metazoa > Mollusca > Bivalvia > Myida > Myidae > Mya > Mya arenaria. The sequence continues at coordinate 25,504,183 of NC_069132.1, read as the reverse complement.
TTAATTTTCACAACCCACGTTCCATATAATATCAACATCGCATTGTCTTATTAATGATGTTGTTTACCTTCGGAAATAAAAACGTATGAATGTAAAACTTAATATAGCAATTACGGAGCTGTTTTTCATATCCGATAAATCCGTGTTTCTGACATATTTCCTGTTAGATAACAATTTCCCAGCTCATAAAACCAAGGTGGTGGTATCATTACTAGACCAAAAGTGTGTTTGAACGTCGTCACTTTCTTCTAGATTTAGGTCCAAATTACATTTTCCTGTTTTATAGTCTCAAAAAGTCATTTCAGGACTTAAAGCTGCACTCTCACAGATTTAGCATTGTTACAACTTTTTTTATATTTGACTTGGAAGGAGCAAATTTTTGCGCAAATATCAGCAACGCGATGATTTAAGATTGCTGACAAAAAATCGGATCGTAGAGTTTCATATTTCCGGTTGAAAATTAATGTTTTACGACCTATTAACAGTTTAAGAAAAATGCATAAAACATCATTTTTTAACTTAAAAATAAATATCTGCGATCTATTTTTGTCTGCAGTCTTATTTCACTGGTTTTCATGGATTTTCGCAAAAATCGGCTCGTTCCAAGACAAAAAATAAAAAAGTTGTCAAAACGTTCAATCTGTGAGAGTGCAGCTTTAAATTCACCACAAGAAATGTCATTTGAAGTAAAGAGTGTCGGTACCTTGAATGTATACCAAAAGCAGCCAAATTTGATGATTTTAGACAACGACTGTTAAGATTTCAAAACCGAGAGTATGTACCTTGGGCATATTTTGCGGCGTAACAACAAAGCGATTTCGTGTATCTTTCTTGGTTTGTATGTTATTTACCATATAACATTACTTTTTGAAAATTCGGTAAATAAACGATTGCCAGAAAATATTCAGGTTTGTAGCCTTTATATCTCCTCAATGCACATATTCAAAAGAAATGCCATCTTTTAAATTCACTACACTCACTATGTACTGCATGTTCTTACCTTTGTGTACATTTAACATTCTCTCATATTTTGTGAATTTAGGGACTGTGAGAAAGCTTACATAGAGTTAGTAGTATGATATATGCAGAAGAATATATGCACACTTAACGCATCTTTATTAAATAGATATGTTTGAAAATGGGTATGTTCGGAAATGGATACGATCCGATTTTTATGTTCCCTAGTAAATTCAAAAGAGTGGATGTGGAATGCATTCGTTATGCATGATCATGTGTGCTTTGCGAAATTCAACATGTATTATACGTCTTAGTAAGGAATGGAACATGCTTATTTTTATTCTTGTTATAAGAATACTTTCATATACAAGGATGGTGAAATTTATCCAGATTATTAGTTTTGTTCGCCCCTCATTCAATTATTTCTGTTTCGGTTGACTCTTGGAAGGATCTTTAAACATTAAAACTAAATTTATATTTTCGTGGCCTGCTGACACAATAAAAACATTAACAAGATAATTTTCAATTTGCATATATATTTATACCCGATCAGAGCATATCCGAAGGTGTTGCGCTCGTCGGATGATAATCGCAATTACCGAAAGACTGTTTATTTAAGGAATTGAAGTTGAAGTGTAAATATTTCAATATGAAAGTCAAGTTTTATCAATACAAAGTACTAGGCGAATGAAAAGATCCCATAGTATTAACAGTTTCACTTGTTTCTTCAGACCACTAGTCAACCCCGTGGTGTATCGCAAGGGAAAACGACAAGAGAGTGTTTACCGAAATACGTGAGCACACTCTTTTTATCTGTTTTCTTTAGGTCACTTATTAACCCCGTGATTTAATATTAGTCAGGGATATTACTGACTTGCGGACGGCATTTGGACCGTGCCTATGTTCAACAAATCACCTAGTCTTTAATTGAAAAACGTCTCTGCAATGTTCTCTAAATACCACGCTCAGAAGCCTTGCGGATCCTTTTTATCATCTTAATGTCTTGAACTTCATACTACAGTTTTGAAGACTTAACCGCATAGTAAACTATTTACATTGGTCTATATTCATATCCGAAATGAAGGTGGTACTTGATTACGGTTGACCTTACAATCTGTCTAATGTTGCCCCCTTGGTATGTGTTTACCTTACCAGACCAATATTCGACGATAGCCTTATCAACATAAAAAGTATAAACATCAGAAATAAGGCCTATGAAGATATTGAAAGTAAATGATGTATATAGAAAAAGAGTTTCCTTGACGATGGATGACCGATGACGGATGACGGATGACGGGTGATCAAAGTAGCCCACCATATGTATTTTGGTATCGGGTGTAATTAAAATGTTTAACGAATAATACTCTTTGTTGAGTATTGTTACATTTCTCATCAACTGTTAGACAAATGTAGATGATTATTTATCAGTTTTGACTTTTTGTTACTGTATTCAAGGCAAAAATAATTCTACATTTGTGACTAGACATAATTGTAACTTTTATTTGTATATGTCATGTTTTAAGACTGAAGCATAAATATGGAATGGTTGTGAAACCAATGAATGCTATGAATGTAGCTATGAGATTTGTATACTATGCTCGTGATATTTTTAATTAAGTCCACAACACAGTATTTTAGCTTATTATCGCACAATGAATAACAGCAATTTAACACATTTCTAAAATGTAAAACGTATGGTTATAGATACATCATTGCTTCCATTCACTGTATAAGTCCGTTATTTTTATCTAGCATCCGACTAGCTACATCGTTCTTAGATCCAAAAAAGACCCGTATAGAATAATGTCCTAGTGTCTGTGATAATGATATAAGCAAGCATCAACAAAACACTTGAGAAGCATATTGTTATTGGTGCCAAAATGTAAATGATAAAAAAATGAATGAGTTTCTGTCGAAATACCTTCGAGCATAAACCCCACATTCTATCTGAAAAATAGTTTCTGATAAGCAACTTTAAATTAAATATGATTTGATATTACGTAGAAATTTCGTTGTGCTGACTTTGCCAATAAACATTTCCGGCCGTTAGTGCAATACAGCTGCATCTCTTCGACGACGATTTGGCAACGATCAACCAGATAGCAGTTAACAAGCTTTTAACCTTTAGTTAGGACTTTCCTGGTTCTTTTGAATAAGGCTTGTAATTTCCTGCATCAATTCAACCTTCAAATTCTTCAATTGATCTGCAAGCGTGTCATGAATTCTGTCCATATCCCAGCTTTGCAATGACCATGACGAAGACATTCCCGATTGATTCATAATACTTCCTGGAACTGAAAGATAATAAGCACCATAAAAAAACGTTTCAAACGTATTTTTTTTTAAATTCGAAATCGTGTTTTGGGTTAGTGGGGTTACAAAACGTTTACTTTCTGTTTATGTTGAAAAGGGAAAGAATACCCTTTGCTAGTCTGGAGTTCCTTCCCCTGTTACTACATTATCGGGTTCTTATATTTGTCATTATGCAGGTTTGTAACCAGAAAACCTCTTTACATGAGTTAGCAGTTAGATGTTACTTCTATATTAGACGTTACACTTTGCCTTTGAGATGACGATTGTAATCTAGACATATGCTGCGGTTTATTAGACGAGATTTACCCCAAGCGGCAAATATACCCCGCCCCGACTGCTTCTTTTGTTTCTTCATTAGACTGTTCACTGCAAACTAAAGTTTTTTTATTCAAGTATGCATTTTTCTCATTGGCCATATAAACGCATCCAAAAATACCAACGGGGCAAATATTGGGCTTATCAACATAGCAACAGCTACTAGTATCGGAATGGTACAGAATTGACATCGTCGGAGAAAATGAGTCCTGCAGAGAAAAAATTGACATCTTCATTTTGCGAATTACTGTCCCTCATAAGCTGGCAATCAGTGCCATTTCTATTAATATTTGGGGAAATATCGTTAAAATTTATGATTTCTAAAGATAAAGTGAATGCCTCAACATGACTCAGTTCTGCTGACGATGTCACAGATGTTATACATAAAATAAGCAAATGCCAACATATAAATGTATATGTGAATCAGGCCTTGGACGCTTTAAGACATCGTACCTGTTCCGTAGTTCTTTAATCTAGGAAATATTCGGCAGAGCTTTTCGGAATTATTTTCTCTTGAAGACATCACCCATCGGAACAAAATAAAGGCACACGAGTCATGAGTAATGGGTAGACTGAGCTCCATCTCGGCAAGGCTATCAGTGTCGCTTTTCATTTCTAAACATTTCAGGAACTTCTCGTTTGTCATTCCAGGCAAACCTATTTAATTAAGGAATGTTTCTATTACATGTCAGATCAAAACAGTTAATACTAGTAGTTACAGTTACTATAATGCAATCCTGAATGTTAATGTGTTGAAAAGGTTAATTGAAAAAAAATCGTTTGTAAACTTAAATTAACCATTCCCTTCTTTGAATAATTTCCAATTTAAAGAGCTTTGACACCAGATTATACCTTTGCAAATTAATATTTTTGTCAAAAACTTACATGAAATTGATATCGTTGTGTAAAATACATTTAATTTTTCTTACTGCTGTATCATATCGATAAAATATTTTGAAATTTACTGGATTTGTCTACCATGTAAATCCCAGTAAATTTCAAAATAGCATCGATCTATGTATCTGTACAAGTTTAAAACTTGACTTTCACATGCTAAATATACATGTACTATGTACTGGGAAACCATTAAGCGTTTTTTAAACGGGTCAACTCAGCTGAGACAGCGACGAAATATTGATCATGTAATGTTTTGTATTATCGGCCTCGTATTAGTTCGTATTTATAAGTCTAGGCTTGTTTTGAGGAAAAACTGTATAAATTTTGCTGATTTGGGGACCATCTGGTGTCTAGTGCCTTTAATGCCGAGTTATTGCATGTTATTGACACAATACAATAATCAATACAACATAAGAAGAATCATATAGCATTTAAAACAAATAATCTGTTATCAAACATGCAAAGTGACTGGACCACGAGTAATGTCAATATATAAATATGAGATGACATGGCTTATGTCGTGTATATGGGAAATTTACATGGACAAATCACGTCATATATCAGATAATAACATCAGTAACGGCCTTCTCCTCTTTAAATGATAACACCATACCAAACAGATAACAGACTAAAAGCCAAACTTATATTACAAAATGGGCAGTACAAAAAATTAAAACACATCAGATCAACTAAGTAGGCAATAAAATACATACATTTCGTCATAAGATGCATTAATAACGTCATAAAGCATACGTCATACCCTGAGCAGATTGAGTGGGATATTTCTTCAAAATTCTTGCTACGCCTAACTTTGCCTTTTCAGGGAGGACTCGAAACGTAGACGTTGGCTCAATTTTCTCTTGTGATAAGCTTCTTAAAGCGTTGATACAATTTTCCATGGTGTTCGTCTCTGCCAGGCCAATGGCGTAATAAATATTCAGTGCCTTTTTGTCGTAGGGGCTAGCTTTGATGTCATCGTTCAAGTCGTTTAAAGTTTCTTTCATTTCCTTTTAATATGAAATATTGCTATAACATATGAATTATATTTTTAATATATTACTTGATCAAGTTTTATGTTGATCGATATATGGCAAAATCTTAATGCACATGACAATTTAGTGGTGAAAACATCATTAGACATAATTAAGATAATATTTTTTAGCCGCGACATTTAAAAGGACTTGGAAAGGGTTTGCAATTTAAAAACAAATATAATGACATTAATTATATATATAAAGCTATACCGTAACAGCTTCCAAGACAATTTGACGCTCATTTCTTGTAGAATCTAATTCTTGTTGCAGCATTTTTAAGTCTTGTGTAACATTTTCGTATCTTTTTTGGCCCTCTTCAAAATCAGCTATTTTATCTTGAAGATTTTTGAAGAATGTAATCAACAGACCATTTAGCTTTTCATACCAAACGGAAGAGCCACCTTCAATCGACATAGAATTCTCATTGCCAATCTGTATATGTTGTGGTTTATACAACAACTGCACCTGACTTGGATCAAAATTTTCGATCTTGCTTTCATATACCTGAACAAGCTGAAAATAAAGAGTTCATATTATATTTACATAAAACAAATAGAGTTGTATGTCAAAAAATGCTAAGCGCGAACGTTTTGATAACAACATTAAAAATAAGTGCAATTTTAGTGTTTGGATTATATGGCTTTACATAATAATAATAAATAGTCACTTTTCACTTACTTGTATGATCGAATCAAGTTCATCTACTTTCACTCTTAATGCTGCGTTTTCGCGTTCTAATATTGAATTTCTTTTATCCGCATCCTTCTTTTTTGCTTTAAGGTTTTCATATTTATTTTGCAATTCATCTTCGGGCTTCTTCCAAAATAGTTTTTTGAAACCCGATATAAGCGATGTGGTAGATTTTCGAGACGAAACACTGGCGTGGGAAGATATGCTTAAACTTCTCGGTTTTCCTCTCCCAGGCATTGATGAGTATTTTCCTGAGCGTGTAAAATGACCACTGGTGTTAAATCCATCATCATCGTCATCATTTAACAAATCTTCCGTAATCGTCTCTTTATCAAACATAGGCTTCAAGTCGTTTTCTGTCGACTCCTTTTTGGTTGCTTCAGGCGGATCATCCTTAATGGTTTCTACCACAGAATTTGATCGCGATTCCATTAGTGACATAGTTTAGCACTCCGAAATAATTCAGATAATCAAACGTTTTCGCTCGTCTTTGTATTAAATTTTGAGTTTTATACATTAACATACACTATATGTTAGCGTATATACACTATTCATATTTCGTCACTTATACACTTTTGTCGCTTAAATAGGTGTGTTAATTGTTTAATGAAATGCGGTTATCATTATTTATCATGTAAAATTAATCAAATGTTACAACTCATCATCGAAAATAGTAAGGCAATCAATACTTACGTGTACTTTTAATTAGTTGTTCTACAGCCAAGAAAGCTTGCCGAGGTAACCGGCAGTATTATATCTAATGTTATCTTTATAGATGTTAGACTGCTTCATGTATATTCCATTTATACAATGTAATTTATCTGCATAAAGATATTGATCATTTCACTTCATGTAAACCTTCACTAATTACACATGTACTGTAGATACATATTGGCACAATAATAAAGTTATACCAACTATTTAATGCAAACATATCTATAGATGATATTACAAATACTTCTTGCTATGTTATAATGTGTATAACTTTATGTTTATAATGCAAGTTTTTTGCTGGTTTTACTTTTATATATACCCGTTTACCAGCGTATCACGTGATTTTATAAATATATTTGTTTATGCATTATTTTAATCATTCTTTGTAGTCCGCATAAAACGGAGTTTCGCATTTAAAAATTAATAGCATAAAGTTGATAGTGTTAATATAATATTAATGGTATTCACGGGCAAAAAAGCAAATTGTCGCTAGTCCTATGAATCTAAGTGATTTAAAGATGCACTCTTATTCCTAAATAAGATTTACCACAATTAATAATATTGTTTTAATATTCCAAAAAGAATGAATAAATGTCAAAAACAATGTTTTTATGAAGGATACCCTGTTTAATTTGAAAGAAATGTGCAGAAACCACGTTATTTCTACCTTATGAGACTATAGTAGACCATAGTGAATCTTTTAGCACTCACCAATCATTTAATATTTTTGCATTTTCAGCTATTAAATACACGGTAACAATTGTGTTTTCAGTAATTAATATTTTCCATAAATGCACTATTTTGTAAAAAGATTTCTCAGTCAACATTGATGTTTGTTATAAATTTGTATGTATTGATTTGGAATAAGAGTGTCACTTTATTAGAAATGGTCACTGTTCAACACATTTATGAGTCTTGAAATTATTGCATTGATGTCAAAATGCTGCGTCAGTTTTGAGTATGCTTCGTGGTGGTTCAGGTTTTCGACAAGTACAAATGTGCTGATCCCGATACACGGTACAAAATGGGAAAGAGTATTATAACTTATCGTTGTTCTTCCATTTGAAAAAGATGAAAAACTTAAAGGTATTCGATTATCATTAATGAACATCATTTTGTTTTTCACTGAACCACGTTTCAATGTTTACTTCATAATATTCAAAATCTGTACGGATGGTACAAGCAGCTGACATTTCTGATACTTAACGTTCTTATATTGAACCTGAGATTCAGAGGAGTCTACTTCACACAAATATACACCAAAACGTCGACACTATCCGAATATGTTGTATACGAAAACATGTTCAATAAAAAAAATATAAATGACCATTAAAATATAGTACGTTTCAAACCACATGCCAGATAACAATGAAATACATTCGGTAGATCAAACATTAATAGTGGTTAAAAATTATTTTTATTCAAGAAAATATTAGTTTAAAACAACAACAAAAACATGAAAAAACATTTTTCACAAGGACGATTCAATAGTTACATCAAAACAATGATTGCAGTACGTTTTCCTTCATATTACTTTTTGTATAAAGTTTATAAGTCAAAATATGATACTAAACACAATAAAACATGGAAAATCCATTCAACAATACAAACAAACGAATCGAAAAGATCCTCTAGATAATAAAGTACATGAGTTAATAAAATATTATGCCAATAACAAGCTTATCACGTTGGTTTACAATGATTACAGTTTTTCATTTATCCTAAGTGGTTTTCTTATTAATCACAAAGTATGAATCAAAATAAAGATATTGTCAATACACCAAATACTACAACAGATACATAAACATAATGTTTTATAACAACGCAATACTTTCATGGCAAGGTCAAATAAACAACCAATTCACTGTGAGGGTAAATACAAAAGTATCAACTAATAAGATTTTCTGATTCATATGTAAGTAAAAATAGTACACATCTTATCACACGGAATGCCATTGGCTTTTAAATGGTGAGTATTACACACATTATGAAAAGGAATGATTAAGGCTTTTGAATGGTGTATATTTACAATAGATTCTTAGCATTTTGCTTTAGTTTTTCAAGTTAAGAACAGGGTGAATACAATTATTTTCTTTAGCCTGCTTAAGATTTAGCCAGCTATCAAACTAGATTTAAAGCATAACGTATAGAACAAAAGCCCGTGTAAAGGTCGGACACCACTAAAATAATCCTATATATTCAATAGTCAATAGTAGGCTCTTTCAAATTGGTGTAATTTGCCCTGAAAGACCAAGAAATGGCGCACGTGCCGAGGATCGAAGGTCGAATATAATTAATAATTGAGATAACTACTCCGATTGTGTATGTATCACAGGACTTTCTTGTAGACAGAGCAATTTAAAAAATAATCAACTTCAAAGTACTTGGGAGGTATTCATAAAGCGTCGTAAGTCATTTCCTAACTATATTCGATTATTTGATTTTTTTTCATTGTCAAATTAAAAAAAACGTTAACATGTTTTTGATATGTAAACATATTTTCCAATAAACTCAATGAAAATAACGTATTTCGGAGATTAATAAGTGTTCATGTCATATGACTAATGAGATACTTAAATTAGAAGTGACTTTTTTAAGTAAAAGTCTTCAGATGCTATATGAATGCCAGCCCAGTGTTGATTTCACTGGTCCCATTAGTACCCAGTAGTCACACACAGTGAAACTATTTTGATACGTTCTTTACGGACAAAACAGATATCCATTACAAAAAGAAAATATAATCACCTAGAAGCTATGTCAATCTCTCTGACATGATAACATACAGTAATTTAAGCATGTCACAATATTCAGCAAAATCAAGTATACTTATACTGTGTTAAATGTACTAGTGAAATCTATAGCCGTTTGAATAAAAGTGGTTAAGTTGGTTTGGTCCAAGGTAGCCGAAAACTTTATTGATTGGTCAATATTTACCCAACAAGAAAATTCGTTAAATTGATATCCCCACCAGATAAGGCAAAGAAGATGGCATGGAAATCACGTGTTGATGAAAAGTTCCAACCAAACCATGCAATACTGCTGTAGAGTGATGGCCTCTTACTGGTGTTTGACCCAACATAACACAATTTAAAACTAGTAATTATTTCATCAATGCAAATATTCTGATTACATCATGAAGGTAATGGACCAGAAATATTGGAGATATATCCCTTCAGAGTGTTTCAAAGGTTTTTCAAAAATGTGATCGAGGCAAATATTCTGATTAAGGTTCATCAAGATAGGAGCAGATATATTACCTCTGTTTGTTCCCAAGATTTGACCTTATGCCCTAGTTTTTGACCCCATGTGACTCATGTCTGAAGAAGTCGGAATAATCATTACTCACATTTGGTTCTGGACATGAATTTTCAAAGATTTGACCTAGGGACCTACATTTTGACCTCATGTGACCCAGTTTCAAACTATTCAATGATTTCATTAAGGAAAACATTCTGATTAAGTTTAATAAATATTGGACCAGATATATTGCCTCCAGCAACCAGTTACCAATCTCTTTTTTTTAGATTTGACATAGTGACCTTAAATCTTTGATGAAGAGGGGAAACATTCTGATCAGGTGTGATGAATGGTGGTGCAAATATGCCTTTAGTGTGTACCAAAGATTTTTCTAAGATTTGACCTAGTAAAATAGTTATTGATTACTTGTAACCCAGTTTTATCAGCGGTCGAGATTGATCAAGGGGAACATAATCTGACAAATTGCTATTAAGATATGGTTCCGGAGGAGAAAACAGATGGATGGACGAAAGTACGCACGAAGAACGGCAAAAGCGATATCCCCTTCCCAATACCATCGTTTCGGTAGGGAATAATAACTGCTATCAATCAATCAAATTATTGATATGTGCGAACTAACAGACAGAAATTCTGTGAACAATTTAACAAAGTTTATGCAATTGGCTGGTGATCACTTTAACAAGACTTTTAAAAGCGTATGATCCGTCATACGTTCACATTATTTAATATAAACAATGATTTTGTAATACAGATACGTTTATATAAAGGAGAGATGTTTTAAATGTTGAACACAAAAACAGCTTTAGTAATCGACTTTCTGTTTTTCGTTAAAAGGAGGAAAAGGTAAGCTAAGGAATATTATTGTTCAAATAAATGTCAAAACATGTTTTTAATACTTTACATACATATATTGAATATGATGAAAGGGTTTCAGGTGAATTTAAGCAGTGTAATTCTAAACTGGAAACAGAAACATTACATCTGGAATGCCCCTCGTTCGTACTGTTTGAGAATACACATTGAAATATTACACACAATACGTACGTAATATAGATCAACATGACACGTAATCATATTAATAGAATGAAATGGCTTACATTTATACAAATAGCAAACAAGTAAACTATTAAAACAAGTACATTTGTACCGCAGTATAAACAACTGATCTATAAAATTTGATATACAGATCATTAATAATAAATAAATTCTGCTTTATATATGACTGAAGAACATTCGCACAATATTTCGATTTGCTTTTACGACAATTAGTTTGAAACAAAGTTCATAATACATTTAATGCAAAATAACTCCAATAATGCATATTTTGATCAATAAATGCACATTTAAACTTGTAATGTGCATTTATGTGTACCCTGTATCTATCAATGATTTGATTTAGTTATAGTGCCTTAATTAATCAGTTAACATTATATATGGACTTTAAGCAGTTGTCATGGTATTATTGAAGTAGCAAACGATAAAACATTTTAAATGAACAATCTGTACTATTTCTTAACACAGCACGCCTTATTTGAAATCAGGCCAACTCGCTATTCTAATGAACTGTTCTCAATATTGACCGTACATGTTTACACTAATGTCGTTAAATAGTACTTTTAGTCGGATGTGTAACCTTGTGAAATTCACAAAACGCACTGCGTAGCCAGTCAATGTACGTATGATTGGTCATGGATTACTTCCCCTGTTTCACTCTCTCAAGATATGGTCAACTAAGTCAGCATCATTGTGGCTGTTCCCGCGGTAGTGGGTTATAAAGATCTTTTGGAAGGCAACGAAACACTCGATCATCAGTCCGGCATCCGTTTTTCCGCCATGTGTTGTGTTATGAGCAGCCTCGGCGAGAAAGCCAATGTCGAACAACAGGCCAACCGGTCCCAAAATGGATGCTGCGGCAACAGCAGCTGTTGTCCCAACTCGAGCAGCTGCTATAGCAACACCAATTATGCTGTGTACGGACCTCAAAATGGAGCCAACGGACATGACGCTCTGTAGCGCTCCACCTGAGTCATCAAACTGACGTTCAATAGTACTTGTTTCCCGAAAATAGACGTCGACTTCACGAAGGGCCTCATTGATATCTCTTTCAACCGATTCTAAATCTTCCTTCATCTTATGCGTGGTCTGGTTCTGTTTGACCACTTCGTTAATTCTGAAGCCCCCCTGTACAGCACCGCTACCAACACCAACAACACCGCCAGCTATGGTCAACCCTAGGGACAATCCGGCAGTAAAGGGGGTCAAAACGAGGCCCGCAATGCCCATTGCTCCACCTAGAATGCCTGTTACAGACGTCCCGATAACTGCCTTGTTCATCGTTAATCGTCTTTCTTTAAGCTCCTCGTGTTTGTCGTTGAATTGGTGCATCAGCGTCTGGAACCTCCATATCGCCTCTTGCAAACGCTTCAGAGCCCGGTATCGTTTAATGAACAATATCTCTGAAAATAAAATTTTACAATAACTGTAATATTTTCATGTTTTAGTTTTATATATTTGTTACAATAATTTTAGCATTTTTCTTATTTGATATTTTTGTGTCGTTGTTTTTTGCACGTAAGATACTTAAATTGTTTTATTTACATTAAGCATTATTTCATCATTGGATTGGTAATTCAATACCTTCATTTGAAATCAGTTGATTCATTCCTAGATCGTTTTTTTTTAAGTTCAATAAAGGAGCTTTTGATTTTGTAAATGGTTGTTTGCACACAACATGCCAAAACGGTGTTCGACTCACACTCGTGTTTGCGTATTTTATCAATATAAACATTTAATCCCTTTTGTGTATGTATTTACCTCTCTCGAAGGCTTTGTTTCCGTGGATATTTTCTAATACATGAAGATGCAACTCTTTCACTAAAACCTGTAACAAATATGAGATACTTGTATTCAAATAAACGTTTTAGTTGAGTCAGTAAGGGCAAGGGTATTAATTGAAACATTTTCAATATCAAGGCCTAAAAAAAATTGTTTGGTTAGGGTTACATCCTTTTCAAAAATAGGTAGGGTAGGTAGGCTTTTTTTTTTTTAATTAGGCTTTATATTAGAATGTTATTTTCATCATTGGAGAATGGTGTTAAAGTTATCTTCTGTGTATAAGCATTTAAGGTTTTAAACTACATATTGAAAAGCAATTAAAAAAAAAAAGATTTTTTTATTTTTTATTTTTTTTTAGTTTTTCATTTTTTTTTTCAAACTGACTATAAAAACGGTAGGGTCGGCGCCTTTTCCGTAGGTAGGGTCGGGTAACCCGAACCAAATGTTTTTTTTTTTAGGCCCAACTAAAAGATAACCCAAAGTCAACATTAACAGTATTGATGAGGTCTCTATACGAAATACATGTTAATTTATTTCCTGTAATATCACTGACTCAAAAGTGCTAAATTGTAAGACGGAAAATATTGATATTCAACACAAAGAACTATGATAAAAGCGTAAATAATTGTTAATCTTTAAAACTTGGTTTGTTTTGCGGTTCACCTGGTAAAGAACTTTTCGAGGTAGGGAGTCATTTTGCCTTTCTACTAGGTCAAGGATCACGGTGATATCTGGTATTCCTCTCCTTTGAAAAAGGCCCGGTTCTTGCATGTAGGTTTCATCATTACGGACAAGCTCTTCACTAAAATAATAACAACATTGTACGGTAATAACGATCACTAATTGCATATTATAATTCAATTTGACAAATTGGGTGTGCATTTATCAGTAAACGATAGTAATTTCTGAAACTTCACATTTCTATCCGTGTCTTTTGACTTCAAACATAAAGCTTAAGCTGTAGTAATGCAACGTGTATCGGCAAAATCAATATTAAAATTAAAAGAAAATACATGTATACACCCGTTAATCCGAAGTCATCGCGACCTAGATAAATAATTCGGATAAACGATATTTTGGATAAACAGCTTGTAGAAAATTATAAGAACATGCCATACAAAGACAACGAAATGTACATTTGTTTAGTCAAGGTTGAGTTCATTCAATTGTTACAAAAGCAAAAAAGATAAAAAGAATCACGCACGAGTTCGTTTCCTGTACAGACGAATGTTAATTATTACCATTCATAATTGCCTTTGAATATAAAACCAAATCGATTATAGATATATAATTTTATAATCAACTACACTGCTAATACAGCAGATACAATAACCTAAGTCGCCTCGTACGTACCGAAATGTTGGCCCGATCTGTCGCAGTACACTTTGGTACTGCCGTAACCTTGAAATATTCGTTTTGAACAATCGCAGGAAACTTTCAGGTATTTCAATATCGATTGGACAACACTCTTCAAAGGAAACGATTTCAATTTAAGTTGAATGTTTTTAAGAAAAAATATCAAATGATATAAAACTATTGCTCAATAAAATCGGGAACAACGAAATATAAAGAATTGCATAAAACAAGACAACGCTTTGCATGTACACAGTTAAAGTAGACCATTGCTATATTTGTTTATATATTCATGTCGACACAGATCACTACATAACTAAATTTAGTATGTTTTACAATCGTGTTTTCGTTAATAACTTTTAAGAGATGTGTCGCTACATTATGTTGCATAAATCAGTCATTTTAATTGTAAACGTATATTTAACTACTTGTTGATTTACCTTTCAACCTTCGAGCATAAACTTCTAATAGCCCGTGAATTCTTGGAACTTCCAATTCCCCTCTATTCCTAATTGGACAGAACGTGTTACTGTGCCCTCTGTACAACATAAGCAGCCTTACTTCCCCACGACCGGGTCTGTTTCCGTCCCTGTCTTGCAAGACGTTTGAGCCTACCCTTAATTCTCTGCTAAGTGTCAAATTCATACTTGGATAATATCTCCAAGCCGGCTTTGGTCTTGGGGATGCTACAAAAATGTCGATTTTGAAGAATATCGCGAAGCAGTGCAAGTAGACATTGGTGTGTTGAACATCACTGTATGGCATAAGAAGAATATCCTTTTCCAATTTATTTCTTAAATCATCTAACGCTTTTTGGTCATCTTGCAGTGTTTTGGTACCTGCTTCATTTCCAAATGAATTACCGGTTTCAAACAAACTGAGCAACATGGAAACAACCTCTTTTCTGCCATTAATCATAGACTCTTTGATAACTTTGCGAAGCTGAGCTGGTGCTTTATCAACATCGCCAAAAAGAATATCACACATGCAGACGAACAAATCATGGTATGGAGTTCTAGTATCGACCACCCTCAATGCCCTGTCTTCCTGAAGAAACCGAACGACGGTTTGCGGAATATCCATTGTTAAAAATGAAAAACCTATACCTGCAATAATGATTGTAAAATATTTGTAAACAACTGCAACAACGACGAATTATAACTTTACGTTTAACTTTTCTAAAGTCATCTTGGGATGAAACCACTTCATTTTGTAATGTCAAAATTGTATTATTTTTTAAATGAATCATTCAGTAAGTTGTTTAAATGTCAGGGCAGAAAGCATGGTATTATTGTTACAGTAACAAGAATACTTTTTGCCTAACATTTAAACAACGTAGTCTTCAGTACATGTTCATGTCAATACGCTTACAAATGATTTGTTTGCATAACACATATAAATGCAAAATATTTCTGACGCGCAATATACAGTACATGTATAACTGAAGCTGTATAATGTTATTTATGTACATGAACAGTCAAAATTATGATCATCATCATTTATCATTATTTAATAATTAAAATATTATCTGAACGCCAAAAACTGTGGCTAATGGCCACAATATGTTGATGTAAAATTACCTTAAAATAGTTCGTATTTAAAATTAATCTGATTCCATGGCTTTCACAAAGGCTCGTCAGGTTGTTTTTTTATTTGATGAATTAACTGTCGCGGCCACGGTACTGCATCGATTTAGGTTAAAACTACACTATCGAGTACTTCCTTCTTCAAATCTATTAATAATGCAAGTATGCAGTATATCATCTATCACCTTCAATGAAATATATCCAATAGTTTGCTGCACGTACAGCGTTTGTGTGAGTATGTGAGTATTTTGTAGCTCCTTTCTTTGCCACGTACTTTCGATTTCGCAAAATTAATCACACGTCAACAACTGTGACCTACTTTTTTATAATTCAATTATTTGTATACACTTATAAAAGCATTAAATATTATGGTAACATTGAAGAGTTATAGAAGTATGTTTTCCATTCGGATTTTGCAATAAAATTCTTACACACATTTGTGTAAGCACCTAATACCTCTGAAATTATCCATATCCACAGTATTTTTAAAGGAGCAGTCAACAGCTGTTGAAAGTTTTTGCCACTCATCGAGTACGTATATTGTGCAAACGCCACTTCCGAGAATGTTCCAATGGAGTTTTAAATGTCTGTCGATGCGCGTGATGTTTAATTTTTCCTTTTATCCGAGATGCGAGACGATGCAAATTAGAATGCGAAAATCTGTGAACCAAGCAGGATCCGTCCATTTCTTTTTGGATTATTTTCGTCGCCGAGTAAACCTTCACGATATCTCTGACCGAGCTTTTCGTAAACATGGCAAATACACATGTTTATGTGCCCCCATTTCTGTTTCCACGGCAAAGTACGCGTCTTAAGTTATAGAAATGATGGTATAATCAGTATGTGTACAAAGCACCAAAGAAATATTATATGAGCCAAGCACTATAAAACTTCACTGCCTTTGCAGATATTGTTTTGACGACATATGAAAAAGCAGATAGTGTTAGCATTAGGTTTTACCTTTTATATACGCTCAACTACCGCTGCAGCCACAAATACTTCGGACTGGCTCCGATTTTCATTTTCAAAATAGCCTCTGATAAAAAGCTTTCTCTTTGGCATCATTTCAATACATATATGTGATGTTAATTTAGTCAGCGAAATATTTACAATTGTCCCGTTCATGCACTTCCCGTATCTGTACAAATCGTCGTCATGCAAACTCATTTAAAGCTGTCTATCCTCTTACGAACTGGACTCGTCCAATGCGGTTTTATTCCAAGTCTCCGACAGTCACGCTGATTCAGGAAGGTGTTTGTGGGATATTGTATGCTGCAACATTGTGCCCTTATGGAAAACTCCGTGGAAAATACACAACCACTGTGAATGTTTCAATTACTCACGATATAAACAGCCTTTTATTGTTTTTCATATATACATGTATCGTATTCATTGGATGTCTGTCCTGACCAGACTTTTAACAGATCCGACACTGAATGCCATATATGCCCGTAAAATGTAGCAGCCACACAGTAAACGCTGTGGTATGGTGCTTTTAAAAAGACGGTGCATGATAGAACTTGGGTGTTAGTGTTCAGCCGCCATTTTCAATAGAGTATCTAAGTCGTATTTACCAAAATCTTAAATTTGTAAGGGCGTCATATTTGGCCACGAGTATTACTTCATGTAGTTGTATATTGTTGTTTTTTCATTTCCACATCAATGTTTAAAGCGAGTTCTTACAAATATGTAGAATTCCTTGATGTAGGAAACTTTGACATTTACATAATTTGACTTCACGATTCAACTAAACCTTCAATTTACGTTTTTACTGCCTAGCGTTAAAGTGACACTCTTATTCAAAATCAATACATACACATGTATAACAAACATCACTTTTTATTAATAAACCTTTAACTACTTACTAAATAATGCATTTATGGAAAATATTAATTACTGACAACAAGATTGTAACCGTATATTTAATAGCTAAAAACTGAAAAATATTAAATGATTGGTGAATGCTAAAAGATTTACAGTAATCTACTATCGTCTCATATAGTAGAAATACCGTGTTTTCTGCATCCTTCTTTCAAATTGAACTCAGTACCCTTCATAAAAACCATTGTTTTTGACATTTATTCATCCTTCTTGGTATATTTAAATATTTGTTTTCATTATAGCAAATCTTACTTGGTAGGGAGATTGCATCGTTAATATACATTTCTTGTGAGAAGGTAATTCCGATAAACAGTCGAACCCTATTGGGTCCCAGGGACCAGCAAAAATACTTCGAGCCTCGCAAATATCGAGTCAAGCGGGAATGCTTACATCTCTATATAGAGTAAAAATCGATCCTCTACATCAAGTTCGAACCAATGAGCAAATCGGGCCAAGCGATATCGAGCCAACGGGTTTCGACTGTAGTACTTAACACTTCGTGACGCTAAATTGATGCGTTATCCGCATTCCCTGTCGTATTTGCCTTGTACCAAAGAATAAATCATAGTTGTGTGTCCATTTTATTAACTTTCTAATAGAATGATCTATATACTATATTTTAGTGCTTTTATTGGCGTTTCTTGATACTGAATTGGCGTGTATAAAATTATGTATGTATAGTTTATACCGTAAAAGTTGAAGCGAATTCACGACAAAATTAACAATGTTCAATGTTTTCCAGCTTAAACAATACGATTTTCAATGAACTGTGTCCAGATAATGAACATCTTTTAACACAATTATTTGTTAAGTCTTTTAATACAAGTTAAATATTTCATGTTGCCGAGTTAATGGTATGTCTCGTAACAAAAGTTTTGTTAATTAAAATTAAGGTGCACCTTATAATGATTAATGATAAAGGATCTACAATGTTATCGTAGTCAATAAAACACTAAAGGTGTTTCAGTCTACATAGTGAAAAGCAACTTCCCATCATCATCAGTAGTAGTAGTGTTGTTGTTGTTGTTGTTGTTGTTGTTGTTGTTGTTGACGCAAACACGCAACAGACCCCTACAGGCTCGAGCATACTTTTCTCTGAAGGGATCTGTTGCGAAACTTTACGGCTACATACAACCAATCCATACAAATCATCAGAAGTTATAAAAAATAATGTTATATAAAAATAGATACTAAAACAGTACTTAAAAGAAATGGACAGAATTAAATAATTGAAAACGTCTTCTTATCGAGTTCGGGTCACACGCCGTCCAAATCTCTTACGCAGAGAGCTCACTCGGAAGCAAAGGGAAGTAACCACTGAGTTAAAGTTGACCGCTCTCGGACGATTTGTTGACTGTCGCCATTTAAAAATGGCTGCCAAAACGAAGAGGAAAGAAACAAAAACACGTGTTGAAGATAACAAATTATGCCTTGACAGCATCGCAGAGCTTGGCGGAACAAAGGTGAACATGATCATATATTTTTGAAACTGGTCGTACTGGATCAAATTTGGCGTGCGTTTTATGTTGTAAAAGACGACATTTATTTTTCGGATAATTTGAGTTTCGGATGGTTTAGTGTACCACTCACTCAATTACACAGCTTAAGAAAATATATTAAGAATTAAGTTCGTGAACAGATGAATTACTATATCAAGTTCACAGAATGTTATATAATCATTCCTAAGTCCCTGTATAAAGACTTTCCCTCACTTGTTTTTTTAAGACCAAAAATGATTAGAACATGATCATTTATTAGTCTAAAATAATAGACGTGTTATATGGGATACTTCCAATCACTAACGTCTAAATGGGTTTGTGCAAAAACGTATGTTATGGTTGAAATTGATCATAAAGGTTTATATTCATATTTTACCATGTAAGCGAAAAGTTATTTTGCACAAAACAAGCATTTAATGCATTAAAACACATTATTTACCTTTCCAATAAAACGAAAGTTGATAGACAACAATTATGCCAAGCGGAACAACTCGACCTAATCGTAATATAAATAACTCGGCCACCTCCGACAAGCTTCAAGATAGACCTTGTAAATACAATCGTTACAACTCAGCCATGGCCGAAATGTTCCGATTGTTTTTAAATTGTGCCCTGAAGCCTTGCAGGTGCCCTTCATGTATATATCGCTATGTTTTGACAGAATGAAATGAAGAAAACCAGTCAAACTCATAATTATTCGTTGGATATTTATTTTTTGTGTATGCAACTAATATAAAATAACTTAATCTGGTAATATTTCTTGTTTTTATGATATTTTATAGACGCAATATGCTTTATCCCGGAATCCCGATCGGAATAACTACCCACTTTTCGTACAAAACAATTTGTACGTGAAGGATTTGCCATCAAAAATCGTTAAAAAAATATGTCAACGTACAATTATTTGGACGAGATCATTTATACCCAAAACCTAAATATCAACAAAAATACATGCAAACTGAAGCAAGATATAAAACAAATGGTTACTTCATTCTCGCTTGTATAAATAATTCCCGATTTGCAACCAGGTAAGTATTCTGACAAATTGACTTAATACTGCCCTGGTAGATTTTCGCGATGTCTGCAGCTAGATGCAGGGTTCCCGCTGGCGATCGCCATTGTCGCCATATGCGACAAAATCGCAAAAGTGGCGACAACTTTTCAAATTTGGCAAATTTATGGCGACAACGATTTTTTTCTAAAATATTTTCTTAAAATGACTTAAGTGGTGACCATGCGGCCTGCATGATAATCGATTCTGTCACTGTCATAAATCAAGCGCATCTGCTGGTGCGACAACAAAAATTAATCCGATAATTAGGGCAAGCAGTCACGGCCCAGTCAACACCTCGCTAATTATTGCAGAATTTTATTGCTTTCACGGATAAACAATGACATCCTTTAACTGTTATGTCTCTTATTAGCAAACAATTTTAATATTTAGCTCAACAGCCTTGTTGTTGCTTAATTATCGTGTTAGTTTTAAATATGCAAATCGTAGAATTTTATGTTGTCGGAAAGTCACGTGATATGCAAATTTCGTAATGACGTTTACGCGCTAAAAATAGACTTGCTTTCGGTTTTGTCGCAATTTGTAATTGCTATAAATGCAGCATTCTAAGAGTTCAAAAAGTGTCAAAAAGATTAACAGAAATCAAATAAATAGGATTAAACCCCATTTGATTTAAGGCTTCTAATATGTTGGCTGGAGTAAAGAGCAGGTAGACAAATTTCTATTAGGAAAGTTATGGCCCTAGTTTGACAATGTATATTTCTTTGAGTTTCCGTTTATTTTAAATTTATCTCATAATTTCACAAATGTATTCTTTTATTGTATGCAGGCATTAGACTGAAATCAACATATTGATGTTTATGTCACATTTCTTGCAATATTTTTTTATTTATATACTAGTCCATATACAATGAATTTTGTCAACAGAATAACAATTTGCTATTAATATCTTGTGCTTCATGTACAACAAAATGTTATGATTTGCACGACAATGTGCTAATTAAATGCAATTTAAGGCTCTTAAAATGCTTAAACCCCATGAGCTTCAGGGGGCTTCGCCCCCTTGGCCCCCACAAGGGCGCTGCCCTGGACCCGTAAGGGGGCCTATCGCGGCCCCCTTAACCCCCCACGAAAAAGTGGCGACAACTTTTTAGAACCCAGGGGGAACCCTGAGATGGTGATCATTACCAATAATACTGTAAACTTAATGCACCAGTCGGGTGTTACTACGGCCCCCCAAGGTTTGGGGGTTAGCCAGGGAAATGGGCCATGTTTTTACCTTCCAGGTGGCCCCGCAGTGCCGGGTGAATGCGCTGGTTTTGTCTTCACATCAAAAATACAAGCGGGGAATGGGCCTTACCCAAGGTCCCTGGGGTGTGGGGGCATTTGGCGGGGATTTTACCAGCAGTTCGTCCCCGCGGGACAGCGGTTTTACCCGGGGTTTGCTGGACCAAAAGTCAAAGTCCCCGCTATTCCCCGGACCTGGGGGGGGGGGGGCGTGGTTACAATTGACTGGTGCATAAGTCCTAATTGAGTGTTTGAAATCTAATCAGATTTTGCATATAGATTTTAAGAAGAATGAATCTTGACAATAACACAAGGTATCTCGGCAGGCTATACTTTATAACTAATAACGACTTGGGAGTCTAAGGAGCTTGGACTATCATAATGTCAACAAAAGCATTCAACTGTGTATATCACAGACATCGCGAAAGTTCAGAAAAAGTCTCGGTCATTTGGACCGACAGCCTCTGATATTTTGTCGGTCCGAAAGAACATTTGCCGGTCCGACAATTTTTGTTTGAAATCTTGCTTTTGTCCGTAAATTTTATTTCAGTTAAAATAAACACAGTCACTACATTGCATTATTTTGCCCTCATCAACAATACCAGCTACTCTATGTTTATTTTCCATTTGTCATTTAAACAACGTTCAGGGCGATTCTTTTCGCAATCTTGTTTTTTTTTCTTTCTGCTTTCATCTGCTTTGTTCTTTCTTTTTGGCCAGGTTTTGCCTGGAATAAAATTTTAAGGTAGCCATTTTTGAACACTTGCGCTTAATTGTAATGAAAATTCTGATAGGTCGATTTGTTGGCAATTTGTATTGTTCTGACGGTACAGGTTTCATAATCGAATAACATGTTCCAAAGGATAAGATTATTTTTCGGAACATTTGGAACTATCATTTAAAACATTCCAATGTTCATGACAAATGTTTATTTTTTAGGGTTTTAAAATATCTCGCGATATATGCACAGTAGTAAACATTATTTGGTTATGTATTGCAAAGGGAGGCAAATGCTGCATGGTGTTTGACGTAGTGCGGTGCGCATTCTGACATCTATACTACCGGAAAACGACATAGGATTCATAAACAAATGGTTATTTGACAATATCATCGATAAAAAAGTGATTTTCTGTCAAAGAAATAAATTATTCTTACTTTTAAGCGGTGTTTGATAATTGATAAATATCCACTATTTTTAGCTCTACTGGCCAAAGGCCAGAAGAGCTTATGCGATGGTAATGTGTACGTAGTATGTGCGTCCGTGCGTCTGTAAACAATTGCTTGTGAACACGATACAGTCTTCAGTTTTGATTGTATCTCGATGAAACTTGTACAGTATCTAGATATCCATTAGAGCTCGATTCCTTTCGAAAACCAGCCAGATCTGCCCATGCATGCCTAGATTATGGCCATTGATAGTATTAAAAAATGCTATTGTGTAAACACTAGCTTGTGAACACAATACAGTCTTCAGTTTTGATTGTATCTCGATGAAACTTGTACAGTATTTAGATATCCATTAGAACTCGGTTCCTTTTGAAAACCAGCCAGATCTGCCCATGCATGCCTGGATTATGGGTCTTGAAAGTATAAAAAATGCTATTTTAAGCTAAGTCTATTTTTAGCCAAGTCCACATGAGCGAAGTCTATTTTTAGCCAAGTTTACATGTAAAGTCACAATTGTTTGTGAAGGTTTGTTCAAATTATGCCCCTGGGGTCATTACCCCCCCCCCCCACGGTGATTTTCCCGCAAGGGACCAGTGTGGCAAATGCAAACGACCTCGGTGACGTTGGCGGAGGCCCAGGGAAGTGTTCTCTTTTCTTTGTAAGGGACGGACTCCCCCACCCCCCCTTTAATTGGGAAATGTTAAAACCTTTTTGTCTGAAACCACTATGCAAATCCTTGCTATTTTGAACAAGGCTTTATTTAGTGGTCCACTATCATGGTTGTTCAAATTATGCCCCTTGGGTCAAAACTGGCACTGCCCTGGGTGTCACAATTTTCCTAGAGACCTATTTAAGAAATATTTTCAAAATCTTCTTGTTTCAAACCACAAGGTCCATACCTTTGATATTTGTTGTGGAGCATCATATGATGTAATTGAAAACATTTGAAATAATGCCCCTTGGGCAAAAGCTGGCCCCACCCCTTTTGACTTACTTATTAATTTTTAAAGCTACAGTAATGAAATTTTGACCATGTAAACAGTTTTGCAAACAAGCATTAATGTTGTCCCCGGATGTCCTTGACTTTGACCTTTGACCGACATTTTATTTTTAAAGCTACAGAAATGAAATTTTGCTGATGAGTACAGTTTTGAAAGCAAATATTTTTTACCCTCAGATTACCTTTATTTGGCACATATTAAAATAGTTCATGCAACTAATCTGCTTACAACACTTCCTGTCCTCAGATGTTGAATGTGCAGCGCTTTCAGCTAACCCAAACACTAAAAGTGAACTATATAAAATTATTTGTTGCCTATTACTTAAACGTACATGCTCTGGATTGAAAATGACCACAAGAGCCATGCCAGTAGAGCATAGGCCCTTTTGGGCCTCTTGTTTACATCTGGCCGTGAAAGCTGTCCGTCAGACTGACCGACCCCATCACAAATTTAGTCGGACCGAGTCAAAATTTACCGGTCAGGACCGTCGGACCCGACGGTTTTTGCGATGTCTGGTATCAGTATAAGAATTTATTTTTTTAAATTAAGCATTAGCCTGATTTTTTAAAATTCTTATGTAAAGTACAAAAATTATACAAGTCCAACCAAAATTGTGAAAATATAAACCATAGAAGGTTGACATTTTATAGTAATCCCCAAAGAAGTCTTATTAGGTTTTAACCTTTAGGCTAAGGGCATGTTTAAATCACTGATATTTTTAACTACTCTATCAAGTTATTTTTTGCTTTATTCAGGAAGATTTGGAGCTGCTAGAAGATGTTCCAGACAGTGGCTCAGACTCAGGAGCAGAAAGCTTAGAAGATGATATTGATGCAGAACCTATAAAAAAGGAAGAGGTGTAATTTTAACATCAATAGCTAAATGTATTTATGGCTCTAGACTAGATTTGTAGGCAAACATAGAATTTATGTCATTTTCTAACTGACCGAGGTGTCACCAGAAGATTACATCCTTCAACTGAAATTCAGATCCTAATATCAGAGCGAATCTTTAGATAGGATTTTATTAAAATTGAACATTCATCAAAATGAGATGTTTGGATAAACAAGGCCTAATTCTTTAACTAGTGCTTGCCATAATACATTTACAAGCCCTGCTTTATGGAATCCTGGACTGTCATAAGTATTATACCAGTACAGGGCTTGAAGGCTTACACAAGACGAAGTGTTAATTTTAACCCTTCGTTAATGCATTACTGATGTTCATTTTACTTTTAGATCCGATCTTTCCTGAAACAGCTTGACATTTACAAGTACAGGCCTGGAAAAAGCCAAGAAAGGTGAGTGAAGTTACAGTTGTTTTTACAAAGCCTGCCATAAAATTGTGGATACAAAAGACTGACTGATCTTGCATGGCACAAATTTTGCAAAATTACTAATTTAACTTTCAATACACAGTAAGTTTCATAAGCAAATTCAGGCTTGTAGGTTGGCAACTTTAACAAACCCAAGGATAAAGCTCTTCTTATTTTGCCATTGAAAACAAGTGGTAATTTCAATAACTGGTTCCATCATACATTAAAAGAAAAGACTGGGAATTATGTATGCTTAGCCAAACTGTTAAAATCAACTTGGAATAATCATTTCAGTGTTGTTGTTTTCAACTAAAATTACAATCCAAAAAAAGTATGTTTCACATAAATTGGACCCAAAATTCACATTCTTTACATATACATATAAGTTTGAATGCAGTCTTATCCTCTTTGAAATCTTTAAACCCACGGGTGGTATTCATAGAACTTTTTAAGTCATTTCCTAACTTAAGTCACTTTCCTAACTTAAGTCACTTTCCTAATGTTAGTACCGGTATCTCTTTATTCATAGGATAAAGATTTTTCAAAAAACATTATTTTCATTGACCTTAATTAAAAAAAAACATACTTTAATATTAAAAACACTTTTCTTTTAATTTGACTGAACATTTTAAGTAATAGACTTAAGTTAAGTTACTTAAGATGCTTTATGAGCATAGCCCCAGGATTTTTAAGGGGGTTTTGCTTTGTTACATTGTTATATTTGTGTCATAATGATTATTTCACAATTTTAGTTATTTTGTTGCTATTTTCACAATTGTAAGGAAAGTGGTCCCTTTTACAAAAAGGCAGGAATTTTAACACTTTATTTCATGTTCATGTTTATTCCAGAGTTTCATTTGACATATACTTTCCTAGTTAAATTTTACTCATTTTTTCCGCAGTGAGACAGATGCTGAGGAAAAGAAGGAGAAAGTAAATCTAGTGTCTCCTGCAGCTGACCAGGGACAAGATGACGGGGATAAGCAGGAACCAGGGGCCAAGAAAAAGGAGAAAAAAGAGAAAAATAAGTACAGGGTAAATACATGCTGTTATATTTTAATGTGCATTTAATAGTGTGTTAAATAATAACAAGTTAATATCAGACTATTTCTTTGCATTGCACTGGGTTTCGATTTTTACAAATATAAAATCTGCATTCAGAGATCGAAAAATTTATGTTTAAAAGCCAAACATTTGGAATGCATTACCTGAAGTGTGCTTCAATGTATCTCTCTGGACTTCAAATTGGAAAATGGCAGGGAAAAAAATCCCCCCAAAATCATTGTGGATTTTAACTCATTGAGAAGCTAAAATATACATGTTTGTTACTGTCTCATGAAATGGTGATTTTATTTTTATTTTTAAGCTCATTGTATGTAATTTCTATCAAGTTTTCATTTTGACAGGTTCGTTGTCCATATGTTAATATTTACAACTTCCATTCCTTAAATGAACTGCATTTCGGCAATTGCGTTCATCAATCGATGAACGCAACATCTTCGGATATGTTCGGATCGCAATTCATCGCATAACAATATACATGAAAACTATTGATCTTGTTATTCTTTGTATTGTGTCAGCAGGTCCCGTAAAATATAAATCAACATTTTAGAAAGTGCTAAGTTATATTTTAAACGTTTTGTTGCCAAAAGTGTTTCAATTTTACGTTTAAAAGTGATTTCAAGTGGTTGGTCTTTTCCCGTGTTATTGTGACGTCATTTGAAAAAAAATGTTTCCGGTAACAGTCGGGTCGTCCTATTTACAGAATGGGTAAGAAAGGATTACTGAAAGGTAATCCGAAATGAAATGAAGTTTTTTTTAACATTTCTTAAATAAAATAATGAACTATTGGTGTAAATATAAGGAATGAATTGGGGGGTTGATGTCATTATCGGGGATATGAACGCAATTGGGCTGGTCTAAGTATGCATGGAGTCCTTCAGACTCCGCACACTTAGACCAGCCCAATTGCGTTCATACTCTGATAATGACATCAACCCCTCAATTCATTCCTTAATCAATCCTATCTCTGTATTGCCAGGTTCAACATGAGGAGGTATCGAGCACCAGTAAGGACCCCGGGGAGGAGTACAGGACACACATGAAGGCCTACGTGAAAAGGAAATACTTGCTGGTGAAACCTGGGGAATACTTTGACACTCAGGTAGGTGAACACAGTGACTGTCAATACAGGACTCATATGAAAGTGTATGTGAAGAGACAATATCTGCAGTTGAAACCCAAGGAATACTACAACACATCGGTGAGTGTACACAGATACTGTCAATACAGGACTCACATAAAAGCCTACATGAAAAAGAAATAGCCACTTGGGTAGGAGAGCTGTCACAAAATTATTTCTCATAGCACACCATTGCATAGGAGCTTGCTACAGTGTCAAACATGGTCAGGGTTCCCGCTGGCGATCGCCTTTTGCGACAAAATCGCAAAAGTGGCGACAACTTTTCAAATTTGGCGAATGTGTGGCAACAACGATTTTTTAATATTTTCTTTAAATGACGTAAGTGGTGCCCATGCGGCCTGCATGAATCGGATTAATTTTTGTTGTAGCACCAGCAGATGCGCTTGATTTATGACAGAGACAGAATCGATTATCATTTTGATAATCGATTCTGTCTCTGTCATAAGTCAAGCGCATCTGCTGTGCTACAACAAAAATTAATCCGATAATTAGGGCAAGCAGTCATGGCCCAGTCAACACCTCGCTAATTATTGCAGAATTTTATTGCTTTCACGGATAAACAATGACATCCTTAAACTGTTATGTCTCTTATTAGCAAACAAGGTTAATATTTAGCTCAACAGCTTTGTTGTTGCTTAATTATCGTGTTAGTTTTAAAAATGCAAATCATAGAATTTTATGTTGTCGGAAAGTCACGTGATATGCAAATTTCGTAATGACGTTTACACGCTAAAAATAGATTTGCTTTCGGTTTTGTCGCAATTTGTAATTGCTATAAATGCAGCATTCTAAGGGTTCAAAAAGATTAACAGAAATCATTGGGTATGCTTACAAATAATTAGAATTAAACCCCATTTGATAAGGCTTCTAATAAGTTGGCTTGGGTAAAGAGTAGGTAGATGAATTTCTATTAGGAAAGTTATGGCACTAGTTTGACAATGTATATTTCTTTGAGTTTCCATTTATTTTGAATTTATCTCATAAATTCTTAATTGTATTCTTTAATGCTATGACACTGTTGTATGCAGGCATTAGACTGAAATCAACATATTGATGTTTATGTCACATTTTTTGCAATATTTTCATATTTTTTTATTTATATATTTTATAGTCCATATACAGTATTTTGTCAATAGAATAACAATTTGCTAATATCTTGTGCTTCATTTACAACAAAATGCTATATTTTTGCATGACAATGTGCTTATTAAATGCAATTTAAGGCTCTTTAAATGCTTAAACCCCATGAGCTTCAGGGGGCTTCGCCCCCTTGGCCCCAACAAGGGCGCTGCCCTGGACCGCCCGCGAAAAAGTGGCGACAACTTTTTAGAATCCAGGGGGATCCCTGATTGTAATCTTGTGATTAATACCCATGCATACATGAATGACCTACAGACATGTATAACTTCATGTTCTGTTTCCAGGTTCCAATAGACGGTGTAGAGCAGGTGAAGTTTTCCGACAACATGATCGGACAGATGGAAGAGTTTGCTGCCAAGCTTTTGAATGATGAAATAGCTGTCTATAACAAACGTTAGTAGTCTTCTTAAATGTTAATTTCTTGAGCCATTGAGAAATTGCATTGAGGCTCCATAAAGAAAGAATGATCATATATACACAAACAGGTACATGTGTATTTATTTGTTATTAAAAATGAAATTGTGTTTGTGAAAATATGACATCACCAGTGAAAATGAGTCCTGTGAAGGAAAAACTTTCTTTTTAGTTTTTTGTTAGATAAAGATATTGTTTTATTGTTTTTATTAAGATCATTTGGATAACTCTAGTTTTTTCTCAACAATGTAACTGCCACTACAGGACTTGGGTTTCGGTGACAACATCACATGAATAATAATGAAGATATTAAAATATATTTATAATAAATAACTATGTTTCCTTGACAGCAAATGTTTCTTTAAGAGGTGAAAACAGGCACTTTTATTGCCTCCTGAGACATGCAATCAATCCAATATAAATTTGTGCTCATTTCAGAACGAGAGAACTCAAAGCGTTCAGATGTTCAATGGATGAAGACTGTCCTCATGTCAGGAACACTGGCAGACAAGATTGCGGCCCTCACTGTTTTACTGCAGGAGACCCCACTTCACAACATTGGACATCTCGATACACTGTTTACCATGGCCAGAAAGAAAAATAGGCGCGAAAATCTTCAGGCCGTCGGTGTGTTCTAACATATTGATTTCAGCCACTCAGTATAATTAATTTATATACCAATGTGAGGAGTAAATGCCAAAAGAGTCCATCTGCTCCATCATATAATATTACATGCGTTAGAATGTTTTTACTGTCTAAAGTAGTAAGCATGTATCGTCACCTTAGTGCAATAACTCAATAACTGCATATAGAAATAGAAGCAAATATTGAGTTATTGCACTAAGGTGACGGTATGTACTACAGTTTGGTAGTTTCAGGAATGATAACACTCAGGATTAATCCTGTACCTTAAAATAGATATAAGTGATTTTGGAAACAATTTCCACAAAAGTCTTACCCTGTTGATCCTCTTGTGGGCCTGAATCCCTCATACTCATTTAACTTTATCAATGATTTATGAATGACTTAGGGACTCGGAACTTTCAATCTGTGGATTGTCAGTCAGACACTAACCACATCGTCTCAGAAAATCAAGTGTAGTGTATTAACATACATACATAGAACCATAAATATTAACATCCATTGTATTCTAGTCATCATCATAACAAAATGGTGTCCCTTTAATATAATTATGTACATTGCCACATGAACATCCAGATTTCATAGTTTGTTATTCTCTTTTCAGAAACGCTGAAGGAGCTGTTCCTAACAGATCTGATTCCTGGTGATAGAAAACTTAAAACATTTGCTCAGGTATAATAAAATCCACTTATTTGGGGAAAGTTCACAATGTTAAAGCATT
Organism: Mya arenaria; assembly: GCF_026914265.1. Lineage (NCBI taxonomy): Eukaryota > Metazoa > Mollusca > Bivalvia > Myida > Myidae > Mya > Mya arenaria. The sequence goes on along the minus strand of NC_069132.1, from coordinate 25,473,949 downwards.
TTTTGGTACTTGACTATGCTTTGAGCTTTATCATGTAACTGTGGGACATTGAAAAGGCAAACTCTTTGACTGGTCTGCGAAAATTGACACATGTGTTAATTTGAGGAAGTATAGTCAAAACCTGTTGGCTCGATATCCAAGGGACCAGCTATAATACCTCAAGACCCACGAATATCTAGCCAACCAGGAATGCTTACAAAGAGTAAAACAAAATTGGTCCTTAACATCCATTTAGAGCCAACGAGGAAATTGGGCCAAACGATATTGAGTCAACAGGTTGAGACTGTATGTTACAGCGTAACCTGGCAGGACTGGGGACATTGACTGGTTGTGTTAATTTAAGGAACTACTTTACAGCGTAACCTGGCAGGACTGGGGACATTGACTGGTTGTGTTAATTTAAGGAACTACTTTACAGCGTAACCTGGCAGGACTGGGGACATTGACTGGTTGTGTTAATTTAAGGAACTACTTTACAGCGTGACCTGGCAGGACTGGGGACATTGACTGTGTGTGCTAATTTAAGGAACTACTTTACAGCGTGACCTGGCAGGACTGGGGACATTGACTGGTTGTGTTAATTTAAGGAACTACTTTACAACGTAACCTGGCTTGACTGGGGACATTGACTGGTTGTGTTAATTTAAGGAACTACTTTACAGCGTAACCTGGCTTGACTGGGGACATTGACTGGTTGTGTTAATTTGAGGAACTATTTTACAGCGTGACCTGGCTGGCCTGGGCACATTGACTGGATGGAACAAGGAGGCCATGGATAAGCGCCTTCTTATGTGGTACTTTGAGTCACAGTTGAAACAGAAATACGCACACTTTGTCACCATTCTAGAGGTTAGTATTTCACTAATAAGCGGTAAGACATTTGCAGTACCTTATGTCACTTTCACATTGAATTGGTAAAAAATAAATGGGATTCTTTTTTTAATAATTACATTGCCAAAGTCTTTTTTATAGTAAGAGAAAAACTGACAGATAAATTTCATGAACCTTGGTGTTATGACATTGTGTTATGACATTGTTTTCATTGTTGTACTTAGATTGGACAACAAGGTTTTGAAGACCTGCCATTCCTTTTCACCGATGATAATTGCATATAACATATTTTCCCCCTTAATTTCACTTCAAATACTTTGTATGTTATATTTCAAAATTAAATCAAAAACAGAAAAAATGTAAATATTTTCCGTGTGTTCCTGCAGTACGTATACACGAATAAAAGGAATAAATCCTTAGAAGTCTCATTTCTTGTCTAAAAAGTAACTGTCATGTTTCGTCTAGACCAGGTGGACTTGGACCTGGATTTGAACCAATATTAAATCGTTTCTTTCTATATTGCAGACTCTTGCACAAGACATTTTACTTCCCACAAAGCAAAAAGCAGTCAGTAAGTAAACTCTAGCCTGTTAGAGTTTAATCGTTAAATTTCTACCTTATCATCCCTTATTAATAATTCTTATTTAGTTCAGTTTATTGCTTCCAAATTTTTTTCCAAAATAAATTTAAGCATAGCATGTACTGACTTAAGATCAATTTTGTAATGTCAGTCATTTTTAGGCTCCCTTTGCAAAAGCGGGGGTATATTGCTTTGCACGTCAACCCTGCTGTAGACCAAACCTTGTCAATTGATAACTGGAAAACAATTGGGCCAAAGGTCCTCAAACGGTCATAGTGACGTTGAACATAAAAAGCTAAGCTTTCCTGATTTATAGCTTGAGTATGTCTGGGCCTAAAATTGGTATGAAGATAGCTTATGACCAGTTGATTACCCTCGGTGATATCAAGGTCAGTAGGTCAAAGGTCACAAACAAAAGCCAAAGACAGAACCAGCTTTCATTCTTAATAAAAAATGATAATTTTTGCCTTTTGTTTAGCATTTACATTTCAGCCATGTTAAGGTCAAAATAACCATCATCCATAAACAAACTACTGCTTGAATTTGATCTCATATTTAACTGATTTAACTTGGTATTTTCATCTCATATCACCTGTTTCTGCCATCTAGGTGTGATCTACAACCTGCTTGTTGAGAAGCCGGAAGAAGAGAAGAAACTGTTGACCACCCTGATTAACAAGGTGGGAGACCCACACTACAAGATGGCCTCAAGTGTGTCACATCTTCTCACTAAACTGGGTATGAAACTCTAATCTAATCTATTTTTAGCTTGTGTGCTTCTCCAAGAAAGAAAGTTACCATATTGTCTTGACACTGGTGTTTTGGCATCATGCAAAAGCTTTAACCAATCATTGCTTAAAATCATTTAAAGATATCAACTAAAAACTTAATACATTGTAGAACAGATGAGCATTAGAAACTGTTTGTTGTACTCTTGTTTTTTCAAAGAGGTTAAATTCTCACATTACTCGCTAGCGTCAAATGTTTGAACAACTGGAGCATTTATATTAACTTTGTGCTTGTGACTGAGTTAGAGCCTATTGGTTATTTTGACCACAGAAGAAATTGGCACTGCATCAAGGGATTGAAATCGGATAAAAACTATAATCAATTAAAGGTATGAACTGATCAATCATTGATTTCAAACTAAAAATTGAATCATGTAATACATATAAAATAGTGCATAGTAATAATCAGCATAATTGATACCAACTGATATAAGTGAACAATACAACATGGCAAAAAAAGGACATTATCTATATATTACAGTGGAGGCCCATCCGAACATGAAGGTTGTTGTGGTGAAGGAGGTTGAGAGACTCGTGTTCCGGCCAAACATTGCCGACAGGGCACAGTGAGTTCAAACTGGTTTCTTAAATTAAGACCATACTGTTCCTTACTTTTGTTAAGCTGATGGTTTGGTTTGCGAAATTTAGGTACATATTCGAAAAATGCAAAAGTTATTTCGAAACAAAGGAAAAAAATATTTCGCACTGATAATAGAAAAACCATCATTTCTTACCGAATGTGGTCACAACACTGTATGTTTATACCATACTCCTTCCATGTTTATACCCAACCTACAATCAAGTCACAGTTATTAAGCCTTCTTTATATCTTTAAATCTTGCCTTTTTAATATTTGAATCTGAATTTCACTTTTATAAGGGTTTTTTTTCTTCAAACTTGTACATTAAATTTCATTGAGACAAAATGTTCAGTCTTTAATATTATATGTAAAAGCCATTATTTAGGATAGTGTTTAATGTTCCAATCATTTTCCATAATTCCTGTACATATCTTTCCTGGCAATAAAACATTATAACTATTGACCCGCAAATTATTTGTTGATTTCCTATTTCATTCAGGTATTATTCAGTGTGTTTCTTGAACCAGTTGAGACTGAGTACCTTTGAGAAAGACCTGGCTGCAAAACTCATTGGCATCTACTTCTCCTTCTTCAAGGTATAAACACAAGCTTAAATATATGTTCAAATATTTTAGATTGTCTGTAGTGTATGTAGAAGGAAATAAATCTAGGTATTGTCGTCACCAGCAGTCTGTTTTGCAATAACTATTACCTTGCCATGCTTCAAATGAAACTTAGTACACATGTTGGAAGAGATGATTCACACATGTACAGTAAGGCTTGTAACTCTTTCTTAAATAATTGTCGAGTTATACCCCTTTTGCAACTGAAAAATAACAGACGAACATAGAGTTTGCTCTATGGCTCTCTTTTTGTTGTCGAAACATTCTACATGCTTAACATGTAATGTTCTTATGAAACTTCATATAAAGTATTTAAAAAGAAAAAAGAAGACTTGAAGTTAAAATGTAAAAGTTGGTACTATAAATTTATTATACTGGTACATCTCGTTTGCCACTATTAGATTACAGAGCATCATATCTAATAACATCGAATATAAATTGCAAACACGTGTTAAGACTGATATGGATTCTACTTTGGAATGCTTAACTGGTGAATAAAGATCTCAATATTGCTAAAAGGAAACATTGATTTGTATGAAAGGAACTCTTTTGTATAGCAGATTGGTATGGAATGTTTGCAGACGTTTAAGGATTACTTATTATTATTATTATTATGGAACTGCCAAAATTACTTTAAAGCTAACATGAAAATTTGTTTGAATGTTTGCCAGGGTTTTGTGAAGAAAGGGGAGGTGGACAGTAAAATGATGAGTGCACTGTTGACAGGGGTGAACAGAGCCTTCCCTTATGCTAAATGTAAGTATATAGATTTTATTTCTTGCTTTAGATCAATCTTCACTTACAATTATTTTGTGGTTTGTTTTCTTCTCACAACCATAGTGCAGTCCCAGGCATGCCTATTCTGTTTGGTTGTAAGCCATCTCAAAGTACAGTTACACTGAACCCAAATGTGTTCTGAATTAAAACAAATTGCCCTTTCATCAATTCAATCTATATCACTGCTCGATTCTTCACTCAAAACATTTACTACTTAAACTCCGGACTACTTTTGCAACTGTATTTTTATAGCAGTAGATTTACTGATTATTAGAAATGCTATCATATTTTTTGGGGGCAACTGCAATTAAAACATGTATTGGTATATCCCAAATGACTTGAATACATAAACATGTAGTTACATTAATCCACAGTGGAGGAGCGTGTGTTATCGGAACAGCTGGATCACCTGTACAAGATTGTTCACATAGTCAACTTCAACACCAGCCTGCAGGCACTCATGTTGCTCTACCAGGTCATGGACACCAGGTAATCCCTTGCAGACACTTAAAATAGTTTACTTTAACTTAACAAGGGGTTAAATATTGGTGATTTGTTTTTTAATAATGGCACAATGTTAATGCCTGGTTATATATATTGATAACCAATGTTTTGATGGCGACACTGGCATTCAAAACCCAGAACCCAAAAATTGTTCAAGATATTCAATGAAACTAGATGCACAGATTTCTCGTGACAAATACGCACATGCACATGGGTGAAAGTTTTCCGGCATATGCCGGATTTTCCGGTTTTTCCAGATCCAGAGGGGTCGTTTTTCCAAATCGTGTAAATCCGTTGAGATTTTCAGAGGGGGGTTAGGGGGTATGAACCCAACTCCTCCTCCGAATTTCGATCATTATTTTGCAGATGTCAACAATAAGTCCGATTTCACAACCTCCATTTTTGCGATCCAGCAGATGCCCGCTTGAGCAAGTGCGCGTTTTTATTTCATTTACGGAGATAGCCGATCTTTTTGTTCGATTACGGCCAAACAGACTCGGTGTGCGATCCTCTTTCATCGGGAATCGCCGAATCGCAACTCCGACAAACGAGGTCGAGGAAAACCCTATACGTCATTCTTGTGAAAGGATAATGTTGATTGGCTTACTCGATTTTACCCTCCAATGAAATAGCGTGTCTTTTATCACTTAAGGACTGCACATAAAGATGGCCGACATTGTTATTATTAGCAACTGTCATTCGATGCAGACGATTGTTTATCAAACAAAATTGTTCTGAAAATTAAGTTTTTGCTAGCGGGTTATAATACGAAGGACTTAGAAAAGGCAGTAAAAAAGTGGAGGTGGGAATGTTTGTCTGAGGTTGACAAAAACGATGATAGATGGGGAAATCACTCTGCGGGGCGTAATCATTTGGCGATGAAATGATGTGTAAAAACCAATCATTTGGAAATCTTCCCTGCAGCTTCTCAAAACTGAAAAAGCAAAAAGGGTTGCAAAATTACACAGACTGGCCAAACAGAGGTGCTTAAAAGGAAATGAAAAAATGAAAATGGTAGCAACAGTCAGACTATAAATGGAAAAGAATCAAACTTGGTTGATTAATGGTGGTTAAAAGAGTGTTGACAAAAGCATCAGTTTGAAATATTTTAAGTTTTTTTGGTCCAAATCTTAATTATTATAAATAAATGAAGAAATTCTACCCTATACATTTTTGTGACTGTTGATACATTTCCTACCAAACGAATCAGTTTAGGCATAAAATTCATTAATGGTATCATTTTCTTATATTAGTATTTTTTCTTTTTAAAAGTGTAGAAAATATTTTGTAGCCATACATTAAAGTAATTTAAGTCCGGCTTCAATTTCATTTCATAGTCAATTTATACTCTGGAATGGCATTTTATTCCCTTAAAATTCTTAAATCTCAGGAGCTTCCGGGGGCCTCCGGCCCCCTAGACCCCCTAGGTCCCCAGGCCCCCAGCCAAATATTTCAGTTTTTTTCAAAATTTCCAACTTTCACCCATGCATGCATAGCAAGGCACATAACTTTAATCATTGTTAAATGTTGTCACATGTGTGACTGAAAAACAAACCAATGTTGTTCTCTCCTTGGCATTCTTTCTGGATGCCTCTACAATTATCCTACCATTATACAATTATAATAAAAGCTGTGCATGGAAGATTTGCTGGAAATGGTTCAATATTTTATTTATTTTGACATGAACAATGTACTATCTGTATTAAGTTTTCTGATCAGGAAATAATTTGCTTATGGTTATAATCATTATATACTCAGGTATTCAGGAAATAAAAGTTGTTTGGAAGATATTTTCATGAAGCTTACAAAAGTGTTATACTTGTCATATTTCAGTCAGAACATCTCTGAGCGCTACTATAGTGCCCTGTACAGGAAGTTGTCAGACCCGGCCATAAAGACATCATCTAAGCAGGCAGCCTTCCTTAATCTGCTCTTCAAGAGCATCAAGAAAGATGAATGTGAGAGAAGAGTCAAGGTAGGGTGCTAGTGTTTTTAAGGAATGTGAGAGATGAAGGTGAAAGTGCTCTAATGGGAAGGTGTGTGTCTGTGGGTATGTGGCACAATCTCATGGCTGTGAGAGATGAAGGTGAAAGTGCTCTAATGGGAAGGTGTGGGTATGTGGCACAATCTCATGGCTGTGAGAGATGAAGGTGAAAGTGCTCTAATGGGAAGGTGTGTGTCTGTGGGTATGTGGCACAATCTCATGGCTGTGAGAGATGAAGGTGAAAGTGCTCTAGTGGGAAGGTGTCTGTCTGTGGGTATGTGGCACAATCTTATGGCCTTTCAAAAAGGATACCAGTACTGACTTCTACCCAGAAAATTGACTCAAGACTTTCAGCTGTCTTTTCAAACAATCTAAGAAAGATAAATATTTTTTAACTGAATGTTATAGGATTTGAAACTCTCATTCCTGCTATATGTTTCATCAAATTTATCCATATTTATTTGTTATAACTCATTCTTATTGCAAATTTATCTTTTTTGGAATTTTTACCATTGTCTTTCATCAATTTCATCAATAATCATACTACAACATTGTAAATGTAATGAAAAGTAGACAACTGTTAAAGTATGCGTAAATACATTGTGAAATAATATGTTTACTCCCTACCTTGTGTATTTCAGGCCTTTATAAAGCGTCTTCTCCAGATCTGTGCCTACCAGCAACCCAATTTCACATGCGGAGCCATGCTGCTTCTGTCCGAGGTAAACCACAGGGTTCTAAGTACATGTACTTTATGCTGAGAGAATCTAGGTATTGCATGATGTAGCATGACTCTTTTTCCAAGAAAGAAGTCATTTTGAAAACCTGGTGTTGTATTGGAGTGTTTATTGTTAGCATGAGATTCTTTTTTCATGAATCTCTGATACAGTTTTTAGATGAAACTTGGTAATGTAAATCAAGGGTGTAATGTAGCTCAGCTAGAACTTCAGAATTGACAAACATACATACATGCACACGCATGCACACATGCACATAAACACGCACACATTGTATTTTATAATAGACACTAACTGAGCATAGGAGTTTGTCAGACTACCTACTTATAGTTTGAATGAAGTTTCCAGAAACTGATAAGACTACTAATATATCCAAACTAGCACTATTGTAACTGTCATCCTTGGCATGAACTAGGGAGTCTGACAGAATGCCTAAAATATCTAGGGGTCCAGGCCTAAATTTAGGAGTCTCAAAGTCCCCCAACTCCCTGAAGTGTTGAACCCTGCACATGCATGTTCCATCTGAAGTTTACTCTTAAAAATTATTAGAAGAGTTTTAAAAATGTGATTTGTGAAGTATTTTAAACTATGAGTTATTCTATTGCAGGTGTTGAAGGTGAAGCCAGGACTTCTTTCTCTCACCCATGCTGAAGTGGTGAGTGTAAACATTGGCAATATTCATGTGGGACATTGTGAAGAAGACCCCTTTTGGACTTCTATTTAGATTTACTAGTCACCAAAGCAGATATTTGGTTATTTGGTGTGATTTACAGTTCATCACTATGTGCTATTGTTTGTTTACAAAATATCGTCCTCTGATCTAATTGAACACGAGGTTTGATTGACAACACGCAATTGGTCAATTAAAAAGGTGTTTTTTCCTCTGTAATTTCTTTCAAATTTAGAATCATGAAAATTTGAAAGTAAAGTTTGAAGTTTGCATATACCCCAGTCTGTTCCTTAAAACTGTCTTACTAATTTTTATGACTCAAGTGTTACCTTTTTTGGAAATACCAAAACAAATATTCCCTTGAAAAAAAGGTTTGTTCAATTACACTTTGTAGGACTCTGACGATGAAGAGCACTTTGTAGACCAACCCGAGGGCACAGATGAACAACAAGCCTCTGTGGACCATGATGATCAAACGTCTGGTGACAATGATAAACCAACCATAAACACTGGCTCTAAGACAAAAGTTTCATCATGGGTACATCGGGCCAATTTGAACCGTGAGTTTTCGAAACAGTATTTTTTATATTCAACAGTCTTAAACTGTTGATGGGTCAGGGGAGGCTAAGGTTTATTCTAAAAGTTCTATCTTGGGCACATAGGGGCTAACTTAAAATGCCCGTGTTAAAAAAAGCACCACCTCTTATTGGCAGGTTATATTTCTTATCATAATTTAACTTGTTTAACAACATAACACAAATGGTAAATAGTTTTAACACCTTTGACTGAAATTGTGTGCTTTAGCATTCACATATACTTTTGTTTTAAGTAGATACGTTCTTTCAGTCAAATGACAAATACCTGTATCGAAGTTTTAACTATCTTAATTCACATGTACATGTTAAGTTTTGAAGGAAATTCATACTTGCAGGTCCCTGTCACAAATGACTTGAGTGCACAAAAAATTCTACAATTAGTTGTTTAATTGTTTTTACACATTTTGTGACAACTGTTTTGCAGACAAGACAGAGAAGACTGACTATGACCCTTACCACCGTAACCCGATGTACTGCCACGCTGAGAATGAATGTATCTGGGAACTGGAGGGCCTGACCTGCCACTACCATCCTACAGTTGCACTGTTTGCTAAGCAGCTACTTCAGGTAAGGCTTACATTTAAACATCATACAACAAGATGCCACACTGGCCACAACCATCCTACAGTTGTGCTGTTTGTAGAGCAACTAAGTTTAAATAATGAAGTTGCAACAAAATATTTCAAATGTTTGATTCTTTAAATTTCCTTTTGACAAATTTGTTCACAACATTTGCTGATTTTCTAAAATTGAACATGATAATTACAAAGTAAAAAAAAACATCTTCACCATTGTTTTCAACTGTAGTATCAGTGTTCGAAATTCGCGGTAGCCCGATAGCCCGAGGCTACCAAATTTCAGCTGGGGCTACCGATTTTCCACAGAAACTAGCCCGACCGGGCTACTGTTTTTTCCTTATGTGAGTTAAAAAAGACCATGCCAATTAAATGCAAAACACATCTTTTTTTTTATTTTTTTTCGCAAAGCCTTATTATTTAAGAATGCGTCCTTCAAGGCGACTGGAGCGACTAAGTCGCCATGACAACGGCAAAGTCGGATTCGCCGAAATTTACGATGATCAGAAAGCTATTTGCTCTGCGATTCAGGGCTCCAGCCATGTGCTGAATGTTTGTTTATTTAATCAATGAATATAAAAACATGTCAAAATTAATTAATGCCCGAAGTGACAAGTAATTATCGATCAGTTTTTAACCAGTAACTGTGTCTGTTAGCAGCAGTCAAACTCTATGACGTCAATAACTCCGCCCATTATGTAAATTACCGGATGACATCGGCAGTTTTCGACAACTACGATGGCTATGAAAATCAACAATGCTAAAATAGAAAATCAACATTGATATTTTATTTATTTCGTTTAAATATATTTTATTTATTAGCTAAAATAAAAAGAAAGTTTGTGATGCGAACAGAAAATAATCATTCTACAAGCATCGTCTTAAATGCGCAGGAAACAGGTGCTCGTTTACTTCCTGACAAATTTAATCAAAGTGAAAGGAGAACTGTCGGATATAGTTAAATCGTTGTCAGTGAACAGTATAGTAAGGTTCTATTTTATACCATTGAATTGCTTTGCCATTTATTTTAAAGAACAATTATAGGAAAATTGGCAATATAAACATCGATATATTTTTGTTGTTTCTTCCGAAACTTGAAAGTGAAACTGAAAGTTGAAAAGAGAAAAATGTCATTTCACAATCGCTGGGGCATATCGGATTTGACAAGGATGCATTGACTAACAGAACTTAAAGTACATGCATAATTCTTTCCATTAAATAAATGATATGTCCAGAAAACATGTTTCTCTTTTTATTACCCTTTTGAAAACTTTATTATGCATCAGTCAATTGTAACCACGGCCCATCCAGGTCCGGGGAATAGCGGGGACTTTGACTTTCGGTCCAGCCAAGCCTAAGTAGACCCCCCGAACTCATAAGTAAAATCCCCGCCAAATGCCCCCGCACCCCAGAGACCCTAAGTAAGGCACATTCCCCGCTATATTTGGCGCGAATACAAAACCACCGCATTCACACGGCACTGCGGGGCCACCGGGAAGTTTAAAACAAGGCCCATTTCCCCGGCATACCCCCGGACCTTGGGGGGCTGTGGTTACAATTGACTGGTGCATTAGTTACTGAACTGTTGATGACTACACTATAAAATGTATGACTATAATTTATTATTGACGCATTGTTCAGATTGGGGAACATTTATTGAAACTGAGCGTGCTTGATTAGATGATCAGAATCTTTGTGGAATCATATTCAAACTTCCAAAAATTATTCCGATCGAGTGATACTTTTTAGTGTTTAAGTTTGGGCTAGTGAAATTGGTTTCGGGCTAGTAAAATTTCCTATCTGGTAGCCCGAATGGGCTAGTGGATTCAAATCCGAATTTCGTACACTGTAGTATTAGCTTGCAAAGTAAAGACCATTGTTCACACCTTTCCAGGGAGATTATATAGACTACAGTGGTGACCCGCTACAAGACTTCACAATCATCAGGTTCCTCGACAGATTTGTCTACAAAAACCCAAAGAAGAAGCAGCAGAGTAAGCGTTTTGGGCCCATCTTTTTTCGAAATAAAAATGTTTAGGTGTAATGCTTTAGAGGATAGGCTAGATGTCGGCGTGCAAAAACTTAAACCTTGATCATAACCTAAATGCTGTTCAGGATATTCAAATGAAACTTGGTACACATGTCGCAAGAGACAATGTGGAGGTGTGAAATGGGATGGGCATGCAGGTGTCATCAACAATTTTGCATTTAAGTATTGTTTTCCGTGTTATAAATACAGCATGTGAAAATGGGTCATTTTGGGTCGAAAACTAGGTCAAATACTCAGACATTATTTGTGTTTTCCTTGAATGAATTCAACAGTGTTTATCCAACCTTCAAAAAACTCAGTCAGAATATTTCTTAGCATTCTATTCAGAAACAATACAAATATTGGTGTTCTCAGTAAAAAGCTAGTTTTAAAAATAGAAGGCCATAATCATTTAACTGAGCTCTAGAAAAATAACCCTGTTACGATTGTATTCGGCTATGTTGCATTCATCAACATGTTACTGCTTTGCGGTGGTATCACTTGTGGACTTTGACCATTCTTGACTCTCTTGAGTAAGTTCGAAATAAAACATGAGAACAAAAAAAGCAATTCAAAAATTGCTATAAAACTACATGTAGGTTAACAAATACTTTCTTACAAAATGGCTGAAATAAACCTTGATAAGAAATAAACTTACCAGTATTGCTGACATAAAGCTTATTTTAACTTACTCATGTATATTTATGTTCAGATACCGTAGTACATTTATATATACATATGTGTTGCAGTTGAAGAGAAGGTGTCAAACCTAGCTAGAGGAAAATCTAAACTGCGAGGCATCAAGAACATGGTTGTCACAAGTGAACAGTTCGCCAAGCTGGAGGAGAGAAAAGTCCCTGTGGACGATGTCTACCTGCATAGGTTGGTGTGGTTTGGTGTTACCAAGGAAGTAGAGCTGAAGAAAGATCACCATAAAAATTGCTTTTGTTTCTGAGTCATTATCAAGAAGCCCAGCACAAAATTTATTGTTATTTGGAAAATTAATGGAAGTAATATATATTAAAATAACATTTGCTCAATGTAATACTTCAACAAGATTTTGGATTGAATGATGTAACAGAAAAACACTCCTTTGTCATCAACATGGTGGCTAACAAATTCTCAAGCTCCAAAATTTTGGAATTTGAGGCTAAATATAGTGTCAAATAAAAACTCCAAGTGAATCAAAAGCATGTATGTACAATGCAGGTATTTCCGAGAGAAGAGCGCTCGGGAAAAGAAGGGCAAGGCAGAAGATGACAGCGATACTGAGAGCATTACAGACGCAGAGTTTGACAACTTCCTAGGTGAGATATAGCCCGGTAGAAACTTTTTAGTGTTTGCTAGAGAGTTCACGTCACCTGTCTAACAACTGTGGTAATTTACACAACCTTTGTAAGCTTTACTTTAACATTGGGTAGAGAACTAACATTTGTCAGTGACTTGTGTGACTATTTAAGGTAACCTTTAACTATGCTTAACTGATGTATTATGTAACAACTTAATTAAGACTGTCTCATGTCTCTTCAGATCAATTTGAAGGCAAGTTGGAAGGAGGGGATGTGAATTTTGAAGATGTCGACTTTTCAAGGTAACAAAATTTATTTCCTATTATTAAAGTCATTTTGGGAACAACTCCAGATAATGATACAAACAGTTGTATTGATAGTATTCTTGATTAAGTCATTTGTCACACTGATATAACTAATAAAAAAGTTTAGCATAGTGTATATCATATATTCAAAAGAAACTTTTGTAAAAAATGAGTGAAGTAATGCAAATTTATGTCTGGATTCATCTCACTAAGCCCAAGCATTTCAGTTTGGATTGTGTTGTTGTATAGGTTTAAAAGCAAGGTATACACAAAGTTTTGCAATTTTTTTTTACCAAAATAATGTTTACATCACATGCAAAATCCTAGATTTGTTTTACTTTGATTTCTAGCGTTGGATTTTATGTGATTGAAAAACAATATGTTCTATAGTTTTGTGCTGGTATTGAGCCATGGTCAAAAATCAGCAAAAATGCTTGCTCACAATGGAAAATAATGATCTAAAATTGGATCGTCATAGTACATGTGTTCTACATGTTTTTTCAGTGAGTTTGGTAAGAAAAGAGGAAAGGTTGAAGATGACAGTGATGATGAAGATGATGATGACTTGTCTGAGGAAGAGATTGACTTCGATGATGATGATGACCTGTCAAAGGAGTTCAGAGGTAATGTAAAGCAAAGGAAGAAGGTGTGAAATTCAGATACATTGACAAATAAGTTTGATTTGAGCTTAATCTAGAGTAGATGTACAACTTTCTCACATGTTTTGCAGAGGAGTTAGAAAATCTCTCAGGCTCTGATGACAACGCTGACTTTGCGGACGCAGATGAGTATGCTGACGACCTGGAACAAGATGAGGATGAAGATGAAGGCCTGGAAGATGAGGATTTCGAAGGAGATGGCGAGGATTTAGCCGAAGAAGGCAAAGATTTTGATGGAGAGGGTGTGGATTTCGAAGGAGAGGATTCTGATGAGTTTGATGAAAAGAACTTTCAAATTGATGAAGAAGATGTGGAGTTTTCTGATGATGGTGAGGTTTTATCTTATATTAACTACTATGGTTGGTTTATACTGTTCCATTTTAGCGTAATTGTGAATAGAGCTATAAGCTAATATGAACCACAATCGAGTACATTTCCTGAGCAGACACAGGTACTGGTGTCCCTTTTCCAAGGCTAAGAGTGTGTTTCCCTGGTAACCAAGTTTTGGGTGAAAGCGTACGACATGGCCACTAGACCACCCTCACCCTCAACCCTGCTATGGTTAATAAGAGGTTTTTTAATGATTTCTTTGAAATCTTTGTCCAATTTAGTCCAATTTTCAAAAAAATGGGGTTTGAGGGCTGGTTTTCTGCATATGGCTATAGTAAAAACTGTGAAATATTGTCAAAAACAAATGGCCTGATTAAGAAATGAAATCAAAGGAAAATTCAACCGGTGAACCTCTACCAAAGTTTTTTAAAGTGCAAACCTTTGTGATTTGTCAAAAAACAACAGCCGCAATGCGTTGGGGCTGGTTTACCCCATGTGGCTGAAGTGAAAATAAAAAATATTTTTCATCAATGAACAGTTGGGATCCCTTGTTGACCCTCTGTTTAAGTTGTCTGAACTGTCTAAATTCATAAAAAAAAAACATGGCAGCCAGGGACTAGGGCTGGTTTTCCCTATACTGTTATAATAGTTTTGAAATAATTTCGCAGGAAAAGCATAACTGTGTTTTAATTGTTCAATCTATTGAGACATGTAGAAATATATAACTGCTAGGGAGCATCCTGATTGATGAGATTTGCTAAGCTTATTTGAAAACTGTAATAATAGTACAAATGCTATCTACAGTTTGTTTCAATTGAGGCTACACTATTCACAGACTCATATTTCATACACAAGTTGTCATTGTTTAATCGTGGTTACAACTAAATGTATTATTGAAATACTTTACTTTGTGGTAATATATGTACATGGAGTTTAATAATGACTTTAGTTGTTGTCATTTTTCAGATGAATTCAAAGATATTATGCCGAGCAAAGCTCCAAAGAGAAAAGCTGGAAAGGACTTGCATAAATCTTCAAGTAAAAAACAAAGGTAAAACTAAGTGGCAATAAATGAAGAAAAAACTTACTACCGGTACCATCAAAGTATGGCCCACAGCGTTATCTATTGTAGGTGTTTCTCCCATTTGGACTCAGCAAGTAAAAAATAATACATGCATTGAAAGACTCCTTTTGCTTTGAGGTTCTCCTTTTCTGGTTTTAAGTGCCTTGTCATGCCTGAGCTATGGTCATAGCCTTGGTGTTGGCAGCGATGTCAGTGTTGGTATGCAGGACTAAACTTCGCCATAGCTCAGAATCTGTTCAAACTCTGCAGCAGAAACTTGTGTATATCTTACCTTTGTCAGTTTTTAACTGGTATACTAAAGCCAGTATCTGTGGCTTCAATAATTGTTAAGTAATGAATCGGCATCAGTCTGCACTCTACTTATGTTTGTATAGGAGGGGGCAATTAGGTTGTGCCAAATATATTTGCCATAAACTCGAAAGGCTCTAGAATTTTAAAGTTTGGAACCTCAATTGGTCCGGGTCCGAAGATTCCCGGCCAACACTGTCATCACTAATCCGGGTCCGGCGATTTGAATCTGGTACATGCACCTGGGTCCAATGCTCTTGTTATATAACAACACCTGGATGTACCTGTTAATCAAACAATTCTTCACTTATTCAGGAACACCACATCAGATTCAGATGATATCTTAGCTGCAGCTGAACAGGTACGTCTAATCCAGGGAAAAGGCAAAGGAGTTCTAAAGATTTTAAGTGGCGTATGGAACCACCAATATTTTAAACTCCAAATGGAATTTTAGCCCAGTGGGAATACAAATCAATCGGCCAATGCTATCGTGTGCTTTACATTATATAGAATCAAGGTATTTGTTATTGAATTATTTTTTTTTGAATACTATTTAAATTGGCTGACCTGTTGAACCAAATAACACTTCATCTTAGTTGAACATAAATATTTGAAAAATGTACTTCTAAGGACCTTTTTGATGTATTTTTTTTTTTACAAACGAATATCAGACATTTAATAATAAACGTGAGGGTTGCTGCAGGTGGTTATACCAGTGTTCAAGTACCTTACATTGGTTCTAACATTCATTCAAGAAGTATGAATAAGTTAATGTGGGGGTTCAAACCTAGACTCACATATATCCCAACATTTATTAAGTTAATTTTGAGGGCTAAATAGTTTGTTAATTTCCTAACCTCACATACATGTACGTCCCAATATTTATTAATGAAGTAGAAATAAATTGTTGAGGTTAAATCAGTTTTTAAGCACTTGACCTCAAGTTTGACCTCACACTTGTTAATGAAGCACATTTACTCCCAATATAAGTGATGCTTAGTCTTCATAATTGTTTTCTGCAGTTTGGTGACATGCTTGATGAAGCTGCTGGGTCAAAGTTCAACACCACGGGATCACATGCCCTTGCTAACAAGGACAAAGCAGGTGGGTTGTGAACTGTTAATTCATTTATTTAGGTGGTTGTTTAATTTTTAGTTTAGGCAAACAAGTCACAGTAATAATTATATAAAAGCCATCCAGTTGAAGCTAAATGCTTTTACCCATACAAAAGAGTGTAAGTCTGTGACAGAATTACTAACAACTGTGCTTGATCATATCAATGATTCTTTACAATCCACATGATTTCTGATGATTACTATTTCAAATGAATTGCTATAAAGTCTTCCGTTTTCATAACAGATGCCAAGCAGCTTAAATGGGAAATGGACAGAGACCGCTGGCTGAGAGGGCCGTCTGATAAACATCGCTTTAATAAGAAGAGGGGCGGTCAGAAATCTTCAAGGGGTGGCCAGAAATTTAACCGAGGGAAACCGAATGGAAAGTCCAAGAATGTTAGAGGATCTGGGAAAACAAGTGGAAGAAGATAGATACAGTGTAGTTTGCGGACACTTTTATCATTTTGTGTCATTATGTCTGCTTACGGATAAAGAATATATGACAGATAAATATGGTTGTAAATAAACATGTTGGATATTACTTGTTATTTATTGAGAGATTCAATTTACATTTATGTCTTTATTTCTACTCTGAATGGAGACTTGCTGTTTTCATTGGCCCTGTCTTTACATATACATACTAAGATAGATTTCTGAAACATACTGCCAGCTCCTCTTGCACCTCAGGGTAGATTGTGCCCTAGGCAAGCTTATACTACGATCAGATGATCAGCGATCCCGTGGTCATGGCTATAACTACATTTTTCCCACCAATGTAGTGTGTGTTAGGCATCTTCCCAAGAATGCCACTTGGAAACTTCCGGACGATGTGATCACGGCCAATGCTAGGCGTTTGTTAAAGAGAAGGAATATGGTTATGAAGGATTAAAGGATGCAGAAGACGGGGGTCACATTCAATGTCAAGTTTGAAGAATTTTAGGTACATATGGTTTAAAGCTATAGGCATTTTCTTAAGATTTCTACCGAGTTGGAATAACTACTATATGCTAGTCAGCGTAGCATATAACTGAAAATATTGCAAGTTGCTCTACCATTCCCATTTCATTGACTACGCAGACAAATACATTGATGTATCCAAATGTTTAATAGGAAATGTTTAAATTGCGCCTGGACAATGCAATTACAAACATTCACCAACTGAAATCAACAATCTATTCTAATCCAAGATAATAGCAGTTTGTATTTGTATCCATCAAGTACCATTTTAAAATTCAATATAACTGTCTAGCATGTCTATAACGAAAATCAAATGCTGAATAACCAATATACATGACCAATAATATATATATATCACTCACTTAATGAAACAAAATCATCGGCAAAGATAATAAGGAATATTGTTAATTGGTCCCATTATAATCCTGCATTATAATATTTTGAATTTTGATGCATATGCAATTCAATGTCATTCACGAAGAGGGAATACATTAACGTGCCTGAAGCTCAACAAACTTAAAACATAAGGTCAAAGGAAAAACATCTAAGCAAAAGGAGTCTGCAATTTGTACGATTTTTAAGTGGATGTTCTTGACGAACTCCTTGCTTTATGCTAAAGCCATCAAATATCCAACCATTTTTTGAAATTCTAGAAGAAATATTTGTTTATAAGGTTGCAGATTTTTGCCACCATACTTAGCAAGAATGTCAAACATAAAAAGCCATTAAATTGTATCAAATGCTCTTTTGAAAAAAAAACAAGATGGCTACTTGCATTTGATAGAGATCAGCGAAATCTATGATACCATCTTTTTTTCTTATATTGAAGTTAATATTTATACCTTTTATGTAACCAAGTTGGTCATTTTTAATAAGTGAGGATAAAACAGATTGTAAACGTTCTGCAAGTAATTTGGCAGCAATTTTAAAGTCGAAATTTGGTAAGGAAATTGATATCCAATTTTCTAGATTATCGTGTCTCCTTTTTTTATAGTAAGGAAAACACCTTGTTTTTTGTCTATATATAAGTTCACCTTTCTCATATCATTTATTTAAAGAATCAATTAAAATATTAATTACATTTTATACAGCGACTGTTTCCTTTTCCGAAAAGGAAGAAATACTGTTTTTTTTAGCCCGGTACTGCAGTCAGTGTGAGCTCTGCAGTATACATGGACTTGTACAAGTTGAAGTCATCACATTGGCATTTGCGCCTGTTCAGTCTTGAATTGGCATGAAGCAGTTCAACATTGGACGGTTAACAACAAACTCGACACAAATGTTTGCCACAATATGGTAGTGAATATATCTATCAGACCCAGAAGTATGTAGGTCAATGTGCAAAGGATCACTCTTAAGGGCTGGGCAGTAATGAAAAACAACAACAAACACAACTAAAACATGTACCTTAAATGTCAAAACGGTTTAATATAAACAAAGAAAACAAAAATAATTATTACAATAGAAAAAAATGAGATACATTAAGTTCATTATGTGCATTTACAGCGCTAAGCTAAAACTTCAATGCTGAAACTCTGGGAAATTTATTTCAAGATTATTCTGCCATGCCCTTCCATTTTAACTGGATTTTTTTAAATACATTGTATTTGCATTAAAAGGTAAGAATAATGCAAACTGAACAGAGCATGGCTTGTATTCATTATTTAACTTAAGTAAGTATTATAAATGTCATAAATACTTCATTCACTCAATTGGTCAGTTATTAATAACAAGTAATCCGATTAGCTGCATCGTTCTTAGATCCAATTAATACAAGCACATGTTTTATTATTGCAAAAAGTTATTGCATGCTTTAATCTACTCCTTACTAAGACTTACTAATAGCTATTCAAAGAGCTATTAAAATCACTAAGAAATAATGTTATAAAAATATATAACGTAAAGTGCTGGTATAAGTATATGTAAATTAGTGTAATAAATGGAAAACACATGTCTTAACAACAATTCTAATAATAGTATTGTCACTTTTTTTCAGGCTTTATTTGTAAATAAAGTTTAACATAATGGTTCGACAGTCTGCGAATTTCTTATTAAATATCATTGATGGAAACAAACAACTGGAATAGTTCTCCAGGGGTTCAGAAATGTTTCCTTAATTACATGTCATGCAGCATAACAGAACAGAACAAATGAAATAAGTCAGATGAAATACCAGTCATTATTCAACGTTGGAATAATATTCGTATTCAAAATATATTCATATTATTTTGGTGACCTCGGAGTAGGGTGGAGGTGTGTTGTTCATTACTTTAGTCGCTCGCATAGGGCATCTGCAAAAAATAAACATACCATTTTGTCACAGTGTTTGCATTTTTGTGATGGCCAATGACAATCGAAGATTTTTCAAATTGCTGTTACATTATTTTACGTAGATCTTTTCTTGCGAGTGCACCAACAGATAAACCATATAAGTTAAAGTCCAAAAATGACAATCTATGGAAAATGGAGCGGGCTACCCTGCTAAAATTGAACTTTTTCATTTACGTTGTTGTCGTATTATAGTAACAACAAAATCTAGTTTTTAAGTAAAAAAAATAAAAATACACAACCTGTTAGACTTCCACAATTTCAGGCCAAGAATAGCAGATCCTAGAACCACTAGACATCCTATCGCAGTAAGGATTCCAATCAATAAATCGCGATCTGAAAAGAACGCATGTATGTTTTTGAATTGATATATAATTATATGGTATACTTTTAAAATGCTTGTCTTATGATATAAGTGAAGAAAAAAATCTTTGGGAAAAAAGTGTTTGTTTCCAAACCTACACCTTTCTATTGGCAGCAGATAACATTTTCCAAACATAATTTTATTTTCTTCTTTTGAATTCATTTTCGGCAGCATATTGCTCGGGAAAGAAGCGTAAAAGTACCAAGACCAAATAACGACGGTTTTCAGTGTAAAAAAGATTAAATAAAGACACAACTTTAGTTGTGAATTTGGAAACAAACAATTACCATCAATAAAACATTTATGCACATAATAAGGAGTTTTAATAGAGCAAAATATACTTCATAGCAAACCAGACATTTTTAACAACGTCAATAGTGCTACTCAATTTTGATCCTATCGTACTTTAACCATTCGACAACCCAGGGTTTATTCACTCTATGTTTTCCTCGTTTTGGAACTACATTTATTCTACTAAACTACAAAATGTGAATAGCAACATAATCAATTGAATACATAATGACTGGTTTTCAAAGAGAAACGATGGAGTTTGGGCCGGGATGTTATAAATATATATCTTTTTCGGTGCTGAATTAACCTGGTACATCTCGTATAAATTTATATACATCTGGAAGCATCACAGAAACCATCTTCATGCATTGTAATGCTGTTTACAGATGTGCTTAAGGCAGTGGAAATACAATTTTAGCGGCAAAAAAATACATAGATCCAGTGCTGTCTCATACTTGTCAACAAATTCATAATTTCTAATTAAAGACACGTTAAGACTAATTCTTGTTTTCTTTTTCCCACCCAGTTTGTTCCAAACTTACAACATATTATATTGACAATTGTCACTAGAGAACATTAACAGGCTTCAGTGCTTTTATTTAACGGCTTTTACTGTACTACAGTTAATTTACTAGGAAATAGCTACGAAGTTGCAGTCCATAATCTATCGGTAGGGCACTACATATGTGCGCATGATTTAGTCGAAGGTTAGCTCTTACCAAGGTTTCATTTTGTTTTTGGATTGTGCCGGATGTTAGTTTCAGTATTTAATTCTAAATGATAATACTATCAAATATTAAACGCTCCGTATACGTATAATTTATAAAAATGCATATCATAGATTGTATATCATGCGATTTCGAATACCAACCATATACTGTTTTGAGCAGATAAACTATGTTATCAAGATATATTTTAAAACAATGCAGTTTAAAAAATATTATGTAATATAGTATGCAACAGGACTGTGAAAAATAGTTACAATCGTAAGGTGATTTTGGCCTTCTGGGCGTTGTGTTAGAGCTTGATGTATACGTAGAAGATGACATCGTCGACTTTGTTGTAGTGGGATCTATGCAGGGGAGGCTCGATTCTTAAAATAGATTTACAAATTATAAGAAAGAGATAACATTTTGTTGTCTTAATATTAATGATGCTCATGACAAACTACCGGGACAATATTCAAAGGATTACTATATAGTCGCGTTTCGATGGACGCATGTCAAAGATACAATCAAGTGCACTTATACAAGTCAATGTACTATGTTAAAATCAATTGCAAAAACATGTATTGGTAAATGTCTAGATGACCGCCTTTAAACAATTTGAAATCATAGGTAATCAAGTTTGGGTACTCAATCTCACAACTTAATAAAACTATCAATTTAAGCAGATTACAACCGTCGATTTACCATTTAGTCATTAATCGATTTTATAAAGTGAGTTTCATAAAGAAGCTCGCGCATGCGCAAAAGCTAATATAAAGGCATAAATTTGCATTGCGTTCCCCGCCTAAGAAATGAATTTTCATCCACCAGAAAATTGATAATGATAAATCTAACACATACTCTGGTGTACGAGAATGAAGAAATGAAGCGTATATTTAATTCGTAGGTTTTAAACAGTAAGTCGGCGCGAAAACCCCCCGACCTACCGAATCAACTGCTTAGAAGACCAAAAATAATTAAAAAAAATATCTATATAAACTCACCATGCCATCAACAGAAAAAATCTAACAAAACAGTTTGAAAATCAAATGAAAGGCAATCAAATGAACTAAAATTTATATTAAAATAAATTATGATTTAATTGCGAATTTATTCTAAAAATGAGTTTATATTTAAGGACTATAGTTTTGAAAAGGGCTTACATTATTACATGATGCTATTTTACACCTGGTGTTGAAAACAGTATTAGCTCTTCATGTTTTGATGATTGATTTCAATTATTTACAGCATTTTTGCACAATCTAAAGAGAAACACGAATGAGAACCAGTTATGGTTAGAATAACTCGTACATTGTTATCTTGTTTCATTTTAAAATTGAAACATTGGAGGAATTTAATATCTTCTTTTTTTAAGTCGTTTGTATTCGATAAAACCTTATTAAACTCATAAATAAGAACAACCAGCAATATGTGATTTTTTTGTTTCTGATAAGGATAAAAAACAGGAGAATTGTGAACACTTGATAAAACAACTTAATGTAAACAGTTTTGATTTTTTTTATCAGGATAGTTCCACAGGCCATGTCAATTCCTCTCAGTAGGAGGTTCTCATTTAATGCTACGTTTACGGAAATGTTGGTAATTGTAATTGATGACATGTTACCTACCAAAACAGTACACACTCGTGCAGTCGGGTAGTGGTGTTAAATTGTACACATAGAAATCAGAGCAGTTCTTCAGTCGTATTTCAACCGTTTTTGAACAGACGTCTGAAGCTTGTTTTATGCATATCGTTCGGTTCACAATATCATCTCTGACCGATGGAAACGAACCTAAAAGAAAACCACAAACACATTTAATTGTATTGTATCGAATTATTAATATACATCCGTCATTACTTTAAAAGTTTATAATTATTATCACTAAGTTTCCGATTATTCGAAAATAATATCTAAAATGATGTTTGGTTTGCTTACTTTTCTAATAACAACAAAATTAAATTGTTAGGAAGATGTTTTGGAACTAAAGCCACACGTCGGACGTTGTTTTTTTATTCAATGTATAAACGTTGAATTGCTTGCGTTAGTTATGACACGTAAATAAAGTAATTGTAAGACATTAGATCAATGGGTTCAGGAAATTTGTTTGACAACAAAATTAAATTCAATATATATTTTATTTTCATTTTATATAGTGGAATAAAAAAGTGATCGGTACCGTTTAACCAAGCTGGGTAGTCAACTCCACATGACCCACCGACTGGTGGATGGTTTAACATTACTGCATCTTGGAAAACGAACCATCGTCCTGATGGGATGTATTTATCACACCTTTCCGTTTTGATTTTGCAGTCCTCATTTCTTAATCCTGGATAGTCGGGAAAGTGTTCATGAATGCGATCGTTGCAAGGATCAGACACTGCTTCTGCAATGACAGAGAAATGTAGGTATTTTTACTTAAGCAATTATATTACATTTATCACATGAGATTACATGTGATTACCTGGTCAACATGTTATGAAATAAGGTTAGCAATTTAAAGAATTTTAACACCAAAGCACGGATCGCGCTAATGGTGTCAACGCCCTAAAGTAACATAGCAAAGTGCGCTGATTATGTATGCTTCTAAAGCCCTTTTGTTTAGTTTTTTTCTGTTGACAATAACATTGCTTTTAACAAAAATGAATAATTTTATTGAACATGCATATGTGTACGATATCCTCTCTTTACTGACTTGTGCCAGAATAATATTTTCTACTTCTCATAACTTTAAGTATTACTGTTTGCAGTAGCACTATCACTACCGCCTTAGCGTACATGCACTGGCGTACGTATACTTTATGCTGGTCTGTTCGTGTGTCATTCCGATAGAGTAGTAAACTCATAGTCAATCGCAAGCATCCGTTTAAAACTCGCAACAACTCGCAGACACTTAAGAACAGTGAAAGGAGAGGCAATTTTCGTGACATGTAAAAAATCTTCTTAAAATCTTCCACGGATTGATAGTTCCGTAAATAAGTCGTAAAAAAACGCAACGTAGCTGTCCGTTAACTGCTCGCAAAAATCCATACATGACTCGTAACAATTATTTTTTTGCGATTTGTTGCGGTTAGTTTAAGATTTGTTTACGGACTAACTCTTGACTATTCATAACAAATCGTAAACATGGAGTGATCATGTAACAATATGCGCTCATATGCATGTTTTGTCCAGATAACAGACATAAAGTATAACTCATTGAAATAATGCACTACAATATCTATATGTCTGTCTGTCCTAATATACGTCCGTTTGTCCGACGAAGACGATGCTGAAGATTATGCTGCTGCTGCTGCTGCTGCTGCTGCTGCTGCTGATGATGTTGATATTTTGAAAATTTAGCAAGTTCTCAAAGGGCTGCCACACACTATTGACGACGTCATTTCCAAAATGACGTTACGTAAGCATACACACTGGCACGTTTTTTTCTAAGTAAATGACTTAATTGCAGTTTTTCGAATAAAAAAAAATGGTTTCAGTGTAAGATCGTAATATATTTCACCTCGTGAATACTAAAGGTGTTAATTTTTGGTGCTCACTCGATGAAATTTATTACGACTTTACACTGAAACAAAGTTATCCTCTATTATTATAGAGAAATAATTTCTAATAATTTGAACGTTTTATATGAAAATAAGATGCAGGTATTTCTCACAATCAAAACAAAATACATATTTTATTTAGAAGCATTAAATGTTAAATACTTCATTTCCAATTTAAAGATACATTTTTATATCTTTCTTTATGTAATTTAAGTCTTTAATTAAAAACTTCTAAATGCTAACGTTAACGTATACGTGTTGAGCGCATAATGCCTCTATACAAACTAGCGCGCATGCGCGAGCGTCTAAATAATTATCTTAAGAAAACAAATTCATGACTAAAAGTACATTTGGCGATTGTTATCCGCCTATTGGGTTTTTGATTGTCAGAGCTCTTATAAATGATTAAATGTGAATCTGTCCGGCAATTCAATTGGCGGTGGCACAAAGCTGAACTGAAAGTCTGCAAACCATACATCTTTGACAATTCAAGTAAAAGCTTTTCAACTTTTAAAACGGGAAAATGCCAAATCTATATTAAACAAAATAAACAAAATACGAAAATCGGTCACTTTTGAGAACTGTCCTTCTGCGCTGAAAAAGATGGCTTACATTCATTACGTGTATAAAAGACAATAAGAACTTACCAACTGAGTTTCTTCCGACAAATAAATTTAGAAAGAATCCAACACATAAAATCAACTTCATGGTTTAATCATTTATGAAAGTGCCTTCTTCATACTCGGAATGAGTTCAAAACTTATTTCTTCCTCATGCTCTTATCAGTTTTACCGATTTTCCTTTATCTTTTAGTCGGTAGCAACGGTATTATGGCAAATCCGATCAGCTTTATTTTGCTGGAGGATTTTCAATATATTTGATATTTAATTTAATTTGTTTATACAGTCTACTTGTTTTCGCTATCTTTATCTGATAGATCACACACATGCCATTACCAAACCGGCAGGGGACGACAATTTATCATATATTAAGTGCAAAATGTATTTGTTCTACAAAAAAGGATAAGCACGTGTATACCTTCTACTTAATTATGATTACCATAAATTTCCCCGAAAAGTATTATCCAATCATGTTTTGAAGCAAAAGAAACCAGGAAGAACAAAATTTTCTGAAGTGCATTTATTAAGAGCCGAGCAGTTCAGCGGTAACAACTTGTTCCCACAACCATGGAATACAACGTCCAATTCTTTATTCTCATGGGCTGTTTGGTCATAAAAGCAGGTACACACTTATAATTGTTTATAGATATTTCATAAAATATTATACAATTTAGAACTATGTTTTATATTATACTCACTGTAGCTTTACATTACAATCAGTTAGACGAAACACAATTATTTTTGAGTAATTTTTAATGATAAATTGTACACGAATTTACCATATCAATATCAATAAAAATATAACGATACAATAAAAGCTAATGGCAGTCACTCCAAATGATTATATTGAAATTACATAAAATTTCTTATCAAGAATATAACTTTGATACATTTCGTAATCATAAATGTTGAGCATTGTTTTGAAATCGCTAGGCCGCCAGGCCGCACACTTAAAGGGGCTGTACTCCGTATGATGAAATAGCGAAAAAAAGGAAATTGTCGAAAACTGACATTTGGCATCGATGTGTACAATGCATTGAAACTTACTAACTGAAGTACCACATAGTTTACAATTTATTTAAGTTTAGTAGTTATTTCGTATTTTTTTCATTAAAAAAGATTACTGGGTATGTCTACTAGGTATAATTCATTCCTTATCCGTGATGAGCTAGTCGGTGTTATCACGTGATATTACCGAGGTAGGTGTATAACTTAATTATAGTACCCAATTAGAGTAAGCCGTCGTAGCTCAGTGGATACGACGCCAATTCTGGCGACACGGGTTCGAACCCGGTCTCCGACACATTTGTTTTGCATTTTGGCAAGGCCGCCAGGCTGTAAGACCACTAACTTCACGCCGCTAGGCCGCAAACTTCACGCCGGTAGGCCGCTAACTTCACGTACATTAAAACAGTACAATTACTTTTTTTTGTTACGACGTACATCAAAAAATTTAGCTTTTATTTTGGCACACCGTTTGTATTTTATTACTTTTTCTCTCATTTTTTTACATAAAAGTAAACTTGGACGATTTAAGAGGGAGGGCAGCGCCGTGTGCGCCCCCCCCCCCCCCGCCCACCATCCGCCCGCTGAATCCGCTAGTTACTAAAAAAGACACTGTATGTGTTTAAAGTGTTTGTTTTACCATTTGCGCTACTTAGCTGGACATGTGTGCGTTTGAATGCATCTGTGATTATGTGGGTTGATCATGAAACACTTTTTTCTCCAGATAGATCGCTTCGTCATACCAGACACAAATTTAGTAACATGAGATTTGACTCTCTGAATGTTATTTAGTCATGGTCAATGTGAATGTTTCATACTTACTAGATAAACTTAACAAATGGAACATAATTTAAAATGAGGAATAACGGACTGGTTCGACGATAGTTAGAAAATTTTGCAGGTTAATTTAAAACGATGTTTTGAATATCGAACCAATTTTTACTCTTCTTGTGCTTAGCTTCCCAAAAAAATGTTTTAACCCACTATCCTGAAACTTATAATTTGTAATATGAACAAAAAACACACACAAGAAAACACGATTCTATTGAATATGCGTTTCAGAAATTAAGAAATAGACCTTTCAGACGAACTCTGAACACTGAACACGAACACCGAACTATGAACAAAATACGGGGGACGTATCAAAATTAACAGTAGTATATCGATTCACAGTTGCATCAAGAGATAACAAGAAAAACTGTGATACAAAGTATCACAGCGGGCCCACAAACAGATCAACCATGTAAATATTTTGAAGTTGGTGATGGCTGATGTCGAGTTAAGGCTATGAAGGAATTAAAAGAGACCTATTTTGGTAAAACATTAGTCTATGCATAAACTACAGCTTATATTAAACTCTTCTTCCAGGTTTCAGTACAACTATAAGTTTTACAGGGGACAAAGTTTTGTGACAGACAGACAGCACTAAATCAATATGGCTCTTGCTTACTCGGGAAATGACATAAATAAGGCAAACCAAAGTTACAGTTCTTGCACAAGCACAGCTGTAACAATACTTTTTTATATTGGTACCCATTTTTATATTCAGTAACAATTCTCGGGCGTTTAGTTACTTATATTGAAAATAAGTTTCAATAACAAATTAGTTAAATCACTTTGTAAATTGACACTAACTTTACAATGCATCAGAGTCAAGTTTTCACATATGTTACATTGGTCAGCTGGGGAATTGGTCAGTAACTTATCAATACGGCAGTATCGAGTTTCCCTAAAGCATACATTGGTTTTCAAACTGGAATAATACCGAAGCTTTGGTCCAGAAGTAATATAAACCCAATTCCTAAATCTAGTTGTAAAAATCCCAATCCTAAGAAATTGGTCATTAAATTCTGAAAGAGGCAGTAATTGGTCATCTGTATGCACTGGACCATGAAATGTAATGACCATACAACTATTCAACACCCCGAGGGGCTTTGTATGAAATGTGACAACACGCCTTTGAGTTTCAGTTTTTATTTACTCTCATCACATAATACAAATATGTGTTGAGGCGTAATGGACTATACAAGTTAATGAACAAATAATAAATAAAAATGAAAAGATTACACATTTCGACATTAATGATTCATGCTTTATTTTTTTACATCATATGAACATTTCATTTGCAACAGTTTGCCTTGTTTTCCACAGATTAAAGAGAAATCTATTTCATTTAAAATGATCAATAATGGATTGGCAAACAACATTCTTTTGATCGTTCTTTGATGTAGTGCAGATAGTTTTCCACAAGTTGTGAGGCTAACATTTAAAACTACATTTACAATTAAAATAATTGTTTCAAACAATTGTAAATGAAACACATAAAAAAGTAATTTAATCCGTGATATCTTCTCATCTTTTCACCAAACAAGCAAAAAAAATAAAAATACTTAATTCATTTCAATGAGCTGCCATTTTCAATAAAAATACACAAACATCCGTCTTTACGTACACTTTCAGGAGTATATAAAATAAATTAAACAAAATAAGTCTTAAAATATCTTTAATTTCAAAACTTATTTTTTTTCCGTCTTTGTCTATATGGTCAGCAATTGGTCAGAAACTCTACTCTATTTCTTTATCGTCAGCTAACTCGTCAGCACTTTAGTACGTGCCTAGAAACGTTCCAAAAAAAGTACGAAAGACAACTCTGTAAAAAAAAATGTGTCTACTTTATAAGTGTCAAAAGTAACACCGTTTATTTAATGACGAGACAATCATTATGGTTAGAACGACAACTCGTGTATTAAAGGGAAAAAATTGACTGTGTCTACATTTTCAGCTCAAAAGTACTTGATTTTTTAGGAAAAAGAGACGTATATTTTCAACCAAGTTTTTAAGTCTCCATAAACCTTTTACTCACCACGTATTAAATATAGCGGTCCGCTGCAGCGGCCCGCAATGAAGCTTCTCAAAACACAAAACCGAGCAACTTCCTCCGACGAACTAACCCGCTTGATAGTTTAACTACTCGTGGAAGGAAGTGTCGTTGTTGACGGCAAACTGCAGATGACACAGCTTTATAGCACTTCAGTTCATCTATTGAATGTTCAACCGTTACCTGCACTTGCTCACTATTGCATTAAATTTAAACACTTTTTTCTCTATCCCGTTACGGTTGTTCAGTTGTGTCCTCGTGTATGGAGTTGAGTTGCTATAGAGTCCCTATTTGGATACATTTTGTCTCCGATCAGGGCACAATCATAGGGAAATGGCAGCAGTGGCCCGCCGAGGCTGGCCATTAAGTTTAATTGCTGGGCATCATTTAGATGCCCTGTGAATCCGGACTCCAAAAAACAAATCAGACCCTCATTGTTAACGATAATTTGTAAGTGTAGACAATGTTATTGGCGTTGTCCAGAAAAATACTTCATTCTCTCTATCCGATTCAGTCCGATTTATGATGCAGTATCGCTGTTTTATGACCCAGTCAGCTCGGACAGCAGCGACGGAGAATATTAACATTGTTCTTATAACATTTACATAAATATCAATTACTTTGATTACAATTACATTAATGATTACAATAATACATAATAATACATAATAATACATGATCATAATTGATCTGATAAAACGTGTTTGCTATAATATTTTTTGTCAGAAGATTGCCATCAAAATGTACTTGTACATGCGTTTTGGTCGTTTCCATTTCCATTTTTTTCCCGTGTTGCATGCTGCTTCTGCTGCTGATGATACTGATAATGATGAGTTTCCTGATGATGATTTTCATGATAATGATGATGATGATGATGATGTTGATGATGGTGGTGGTGGTTGTGGTGGTGATTGTGGTCTCGGCGGATACGTGTTTACACACCGAACTCGACGTGATACAGGTCACCAGAAAAGCGTCCTATCATAATATCCCCTATATATTTATAAAATTTACCGACGAGCGTCGACGCCAACAATTTGCTTTAAACGGCATTTCAACGATAACAATAACGCCAATTCTCATAAAAAACTAACGGAAATATTCTTGTATTCACTATCTAACAAACGTTGCTAAAGGTCTTCAAACCAAAGGATAACTTAGGTTGCTATGATAACAACAGAAATAACAACAACAAAAAAGAACAATTATTGATTTATTGAAATTGCTTCAGAACGGATGTGATCGATATAGAAAAAAATGTTCAAGTGGACCTCTTCCAAAATTATTTACAGTTCAAATGGCCTAGTGGTCCTCTTCCAATCGTGTTCAAAGCATAGACCTTAGGTAAAATTGGCGCTGCGTCCATATGTCCGTCCGGAAAAACTGGACCCAGCAATATCTTAAGTATGAAAGCTATGTTTACGAATCTTGAACTTTGGTATGCGAACCATGCGGAAAATGTGCGCGCTAAATTCTTGACAAATGATGTGGTTGTTATTGCAACGAAAGTTGTGAAAATACACATTCTATATTCGCCTGTTCCCTAGAACGCATTCGGTACACATCGGCAATTTCCACCGAAAACAACCTCGATTGTATATGAACGGTTGCAATGTAAGTTATCTTTACATTTAACTTCGCTGCAAGTAGTTCGCGTAGTAATTTTAATTACGCAGTTAAACTCAATGATTTTACTCTTGGAATAAAAAAAAATTGCAATAATAAATTTGACTTGCAATTAATTCAAATTTAACAATACAAAGCCCACGTTAAAACACTACACTTAATTAATATTATTATTTAAGCTTATACGAACTATTTCTACTCATGAACCGGCATACATCCGCAGTTGTTTTCGATGGATAATAGCCAAGGTGTTCCGAATTCTAGAACGCTTGTTTGCTAGATTTTTTTGTAGAACGCTGTTTAAACGCTTCTTTTTGTAGAACGTTTATTTAATCCTCGACTGTACATAATTTACTTTTCGTTATATGTTCTATCATAATTTATGTAAGCAGTTATTTGTGTAATGTTTAATTTGAGTCAACGAAAAGTGAGTATTATTCAGTATTCCATAAAACAAACCTCGCTTGCTGTTAATATTATAATATACAATAGTGAAATTGCTTTTATTATTTAACAGTAAGGTCCGATGATCAATGTGTTAACTACGACAGTCTCACAGAGCTGCCATACTTAGCTGAAAGAATGATTGGCTACACACCCAAATCTGGTGAACAACCCATCTGCGACTTTTACTTACCCAACGATTGGTACAAGATGGGAGATTATATAATTACCTCATCAACAAAAGGTTGCGGGACAACAACGGATTGGCACACGTTAAGTATGAAATATGCAACTTTGAAAGCCTACAACAGTCACCGTTGCAATTACTTTTTATTGATTATTTCAGAATACACTGCAATAACATGTTTTAACAGATATGATTTTTTTATTGCAATTACAATACACATGCCTTATTGCAAAACTCTCTGTAAATACAGAATACGCCAATTTGGCATTAGGTTGGTTTTTCAAAATCATTGATTTCATTTCCTCATTTTGAATGGCTCATGTAGTGCTACTGTTTGCAAATAAACTGAACTAGACGTGCTGATCAACCAGTTTAACAAAGGGCGATCGCAATATTTTTTATTGTATTGTTTTTGTTAATTCGTACCGATCCAACGGACATTTTGAAAATTCGGTTTAAACTTTTCAAATACTTTCGTTTGTAACTTTGCGGTTCTTGCGAGCGTTCTTTAATGCTACAATGTAATTGACCAGTTGAAGTGAAACCAATGCACACAGTGCATGATACGCACGCCTATTCAGTAGAAAGTGCAACATGATACGTAAAAGAATAAGCCAAGTCGCTGATGGCGGCAATCGGTGTTTCTTTGACGTGTTAAGCCGATTGACTGGCCATACATGTCGCACTTGCTTCGAAATATACTTGGTGGGTTTGGGCGGAGCAGAAACCATGATTATTCAATGCATGCTAATTTCATTTGCAAACAGTAGTGCGGTAACAAACATCGAGGCGCTTTAAATTGCCTGATTGTTTTGCATTCATATCAATAAGTGGCAATTTAGAATGATTAATAATTTATAAACGATTCACACAGATGAGCATCACCATTGTTTAGAATACTCTTATAGAAATTTAAGTACATGTTTGTTCTTCTAAACAAATTTAATTGCCTATAAGACAAAACATAGATGAATTCGGTCATGACCCGTCTAAACTTTAACTTTATTCATTCTTCCTTCTTCCAATCCACTCATTTAACTCTGTTCTAATACCTTCGTGCTAATTTAAAAAAGTATGTTACTGAAAATATATTTTCTGCCTCAGATGTTTGCTTTCGTTATTACATCAAGCATATTGTTTTCATTTTACAAGTGACGCAACTATTACAACCTTTGAACTACATTGCCTTGTATTAAAGTTTGGTAAATGTTGATTACACTGTTGAATTTACAAAAATGACAGATAAGGTGAGAGGTATATATATATTATCTCTAAGCTATCTCCTCAATCCTAATCATGTATGTAATTTATGTATTTGCCAAATGTACTTATATACAATAAATTTTGTTTAAACCAAATAAAAATGCTTTTGCGCGCGAAAGTACCTCTATACAAGACGCGTGTGCGCGAGCGTCTAAATAACCCACCTAATACAACCAATTAACGACTAAATAGAAAACCTTGGTTGTCAGTGCTCTTGTAAATGATTTAATGTGAATCTGTCCGGCGATCCGAGCCAATCTTTTTTTTAATTTAAACACCTTATATACACTTTATTGGCATCATGTTGATATAAACGTTTCTGTTTCTACATAGAACCCATTAAAGACGGTGACGTTTCAACCGTTGTTTGTAAAAATGACGGAACAGGCGGTTGTAGTGAAACGAAAACAATCGACGTGCAACGCTGTGGAAAAAACTACATATTCAATCTTCAAACGCTTGACTTATGTTCTGCGTATTGCATAGGTACGTATTTTGAGATGGCAACTGAGAGCTTGCGGAACAGCACGTGTTCGTATGTATACTATTTCGTGATACCAATTGTCTACATGCCAAAGTTGAAGCTTTAAATTGATTTGCGAAATGCTACTTAGAACTTTTCGTGCTATGGTACGTGCAATTTTTAACTTGTTCAATGTACACATACTTGGACGACCTAGTGCACTAAAGCAGCCCACACGTAAACGTGTCCGTACAAGTAGTGTTTCGCATTATCTCCATTATCTCCGCATAATATCCTAGCATACTGCTTACATGCATTTTTTGTTAAATATTAAAACAGTTAGACTTTTTCCACTGCCTTATGCGGGTCTTATTAAAAGTTTAATGTAAACTTGGTAAACGCATATACAGTAATATTTAAACTCCATATGACATCAACCTGATTACAAAAATTGTTTTGAATTTTTCAGAAAGTCAAACAGGCAACACACGTAAGTGGCATTATATTCATATATTGATTGTATTGTGGCTTTAAACATTTAACTTTCCCTATAGTGTGTCATGTATGAATTATTTTACTTTAGATGCAATTCCGGCTCCGGACATATCGTATCTTATGCCGAAAATTCAGGCCAGCACAGAATTAGCTGGAAAAACGCACGCCAAAAACATATACTTCTGTGACCTTCGCCCCCGTGATAGTACTTTGCTGTACAAAACAGAATGGATGCTTACATCAAAATTATCCAGAGCTCGCTTACTTCATCAGTCAAAATATATTAAATATATCGACAGACAACAATTCAACGCAGAAACTGCATTAACGGATGACCATTTAAAAGAAAATGGTATATACCGCATGGGATACACGGTATGTTCTTATTACGTACAAGCTTTTCACACATTGCTCATGCGAGGGAGTTATTGTAGTTATATTTTTCAAAATTGATGAACTACAAGCTGTTCTACTGCAAATTAAAGGATATAATAAAATATACAAGGACCACATCATTTTATGACAAATGGAAGGGACGCAACAAGATAGATCAACACTTGCTCAAATTCCAGGTTTTACCTAGGGTGTGACAAAAAGGCAACACTAATATTCATTATAATGGTAATGCTATTTAGAATTGATTTTAGCAAATATTTACCAAAAATCCTTAATGATTGAGGCGATAGCCGAGGTCAATAATGATTTTGCGGTCCTTATGAACTGCATATTTTTTTACAGCTAAGTAAATAACTGTTTTATTACATGATATCGCGTGATATATTATGGCGTCATATGCTAAGCTATTTCGGGTCCTTAAACGGACAGGTCAGCATGGCCTTTTTGAAGTGATTTTCCCAGCGTTTTTTATGGCGTCATATGATAAACTGTTTCCAGTCTATAAAAAGACAGGTCAATATAAGGTTTTATTTTGTCTACAATAATTGTTTTTCGTCAAATCATGGACGTTTTTTATATATCCTGTAATAATTATATATTATTTTATTATTATGTTATATATTCATCAGTGTTTATTATAACCTTGCATGATTATAGCTACACTTATTTCATGCGTGAAATAAATGTGTGAGAATATAACATTAGTGGTCATTCAGTACGGATTTTAATGAGCAATTTGTTTTTAAATAATTTATAAGAAAAAAAAAACTTTAATCATGTTTGTTGAATCTGTATAATTTTTTTAACGATTTAACTAAATTTCGTTTTGCATGACCAATATTTAGATATTATCTTCATATTATAAAAAGTGTTTTCTTTTGTTTTAGCACTGAACACCTTTAATATCTAGGGTTTATTTATGGTTTTCTAAATTTAAAGTGGGTAGCCTGGCGCGATCTGGCGCCGGATTTTTGTTTGAAAACGAAAAATAACTTTCAGCGCGAAATGCATATCAATGCAGGCGCGCAAGCGCCAACTTCTGAATTCCTCAATTTATAAAATGGTGATAATTAAAGAAGTCCAAAACAAATTATTTATTTATGTAACAACGTTTCGGCCATTCGGCCTTTATCAGGTTGTATGTATATAATGAGCAGGAAATGACGTCAACATCAAATGACGTCAACGTTGATAACGTCAAAATATAGCATACATTTTTGCGCAAAATAATGTCTATAGAGATACTATTATACAATAAATTTATAAAACAAATTAATGACTAGTTGGAAATTTGGCACTTGTTTTTATAAACTAATGGAAATTCTACGGATGTGCCTAATTAATAAATAATTAATTGTAAATCTTTTGGACGTTCTTGTTTTATCAAAAATTATTCTCGCCTTCGATGTTATCATAAGAGATAAATATGGATTTTAAGAAACACTGGTTGACTATGGACCCTAGACTTTAAACTGATATTTCCTAGCCGAGAACATACTGACATTGATTGCGTGTCGGTCAATTTTACATACGTCACATGATTTCCCTTTATATTTCTGTTGTTAACAAGCGTCCGATATCAGATGATGTACGAACTATTGAACTATCGGGTGTGTAATCTTTGTCGGACTTCTGTTTGCTGACCGTGTCTGTTATTTCCATCGAATGGCAATATAGTTAAAATGCGCGTGTTTTAATAATGCGCTGGACGTCACGTAAGTTTCTATGATATGCACAATCAATTTCATGCCAATATTAACATCGCTTTTTTATCTGTAGATTCAATGTGCTATAAAAGCTAAGGCCGATGTTGCTGGACTCATTAGTACTGCTGTATTAAGTACACCGCTGTTTTGTGGTATTGAGGTAAGTCATTTATTTCATGAGTAAGGTTTAGTGACATTGTCTTTCAATTGGTGTTTTTTTGTCATAATAGTGAGCCTCAAAACAAATTGTTCCCAATGTTTTCGTTGTGTTACATCTGAGACGTTAGCTGAGAATTATTCATAACATTTATGTCTACAGAAGTTTAATCTTGTGTTGAGTAGATAATTTTCGTGTCTTTAAAAAGTGTTCGGCAAGAGAATGCATAATCTTACCGCTTAACAACCAATTGGATGACCTATAAATATTTAGTTTCCCATCGACATGCACTGCATTCGGCGAAGCAAAATGTTAGTCATCTACAAGGTTTGGTTTTTTGTGAGCATGGTTACAATATCGAATCAAATTACTTTTGAATTCGAGCAATCGGAAAACCTCGGCCATTTTACATAAACAACAATCTCGGGTGTATATGGACGGTTTACAGCGTAAGAATTATTTACCCTTAACTACGCTGCAAATATAGTCCTTCTTCTTTTCTGGCATTTCCTTATGGAACAAGTTGCCATCTTGTATCGCACAGACTAAGAAATTACCTGTTTTTAAATTGCTAGTAAAGAATCTTTTTTTATATAATTTGGCATAATTAGTTATGCTATTAAAAAGTTTTTTTTCCATTTATTTATTCAAAGATTTTCAGTAAAGGAACTATTTTAACTTAACCTCGCATTTTATAAGTAATACATACTGTCATATTCATACTTTAATGTGATAGTTATATATAACTTTCTAAACTATAACTTCATGTTACTAAATTATGTAAAGTGACTGTGAAACAACTACGGCAATATTTATTTTAATGCATAAAGACTAACTTTCAATATATTTGTGCAATTTCGATTACAGCTATATTATTACTTAAATATGCAATGCCTCCCTATGCCATGCCACCAAAACAAAGGACCACAATGGAAATGAGAGTTTTCTCTTTTTTGTGTCATCCTTGGTTCGGTGTGCCTGTCATGGCTATTGATAATATCATGTATGTATAATGTTATTTACTATACATGTTGTTTATTTTAAATGTCCATGTATGTGCATTCCTTACTGAAATAAATCTATCTATCTATCTATATCGTGTAGTAATGTGATGGTCTATATTCACCTCGGTCAATATGATATTCTACCAGTGAATATCAGATTTTATTTAAAGTCAATAGACAATAATTGTATGATAATGACTAAATGGAAATTTGGCGGTTGATTTGGTCAGAAACGTTCTCAATATTTTAATCAAAATCCGTCCAGCGATCCCATTGACGGAGCCATGAGCATAACCACTAAGTTAATGATTCATGGCAATCAGCTTGACAACCCAGAACAAAAGAACATAATATTTAATTGTATAACGATGATACAATGAAAACTACAGAGATTAATATTTGCTCACATTCCAATAACATATGTACTTAGTATGTTAATTTAGTTAATCTAAATTCTCTAATGTTCTTTTTTGTATATTGTGCTTTGAGATTTGCGTTGCTGCAATCAAGGTTGTTGTTTATTTTTTTAATATTTCCATGTTTGATATCTCACATATTCAATGATACAATAATAATAATAGTAACTATTTACATACTTAAAGGTTAACCCAAAAGGAAGATTGCAATTAAAGGATGCAGTTGCTGGCGATATATCAGTTACCCTGACGGTTCCGTTTGCACACCCGCAGGCAGGTTGTTCGTTGGAAGTTTTGCTTTATATACCACCGAAGACAGATCATTGTTCAGTTTCAAAGCTTACTCAATCAAACAGTGGTCCAAGCACCTGCGGTGCACGCTTTGTGAGTTCAGACGCTGTTGGCTCGTATAAAAACATTACAGTTTCATCAGTAGTAGGAGGGAAATCGAGCAAGCTTTCAATGGATTATGTCGTATTTCTTTCTGCACACACTGCATGCAATGACAGAATGAACAATTACAGACTGCAGCCAGTCAGAGTAAGTGTTTATAATAATTAATCATTTTGTATTTATATCATATTTATTAGATATTATTTCTGAACTTCTTAATATGGTGTCTATCATTTTTAATATTAAACTAAATTACAATTTAACTTATAACACCCAAAATAAAAAAAGAAATCTGCTGTTTTCACATATCGTTATTAAATATTAATAGTTCTTTCATGTAAAGCGACAAATACACATATTTTTTTATTAAAATAACGTCATTGTTATTAAAACTAGTTTACATAACATCTTATTTCGTAACCCGAAAGCCTAAGATGTAAGCATCAGATTAGTTACAGTACATAGCAAGGCAATCACACTTTTCAAATTCGTTTTTGTTTTCATATGATATTTCCACTTTTTTTAATTTTAGCATTCATTTCAAGCAAATCTGGGGCATCTTTAATTCTGTTTAATCTGTAAATCTGTTCATTCCCCCATTGTTTTGTTTTAAAATCGTGACTATTTTTTGTATAACACTTAGGTTGAGAGCATAGATGACACAACTCAGCTGAACAATAAACTCTGTTCCGCTCATTCTGATCCGCATATCAAAACGTTTGACAGGGACTGGTAAGTATTTTATATATAGTCCAAATGAATATGTTTAAACGAATGCTTTGCTGTTGAACAATAACCATTCTTTATTAACTAGTTTGTTTCATGCTGCTTTTAGTAAATGGCATTTCTCTGTATGCACCATTCATATATGAACACAATGCGTTTAAAGTGCCCATGTTATGTCTCTTGGCAAAGTCGGATGGGCTCGAGCACGCTAAACTGTCTGGAAAACATTACAAAATGCGTATATCAGTGTAATCAAAAACATCATATTTCAAAATATTAAATATAATGCCGGAAAACGATGTTCCTTCGCGAACAATACGCAACCTCTTCGTTATCGTTATGAACGCTTATATCACCACATCTGCCTCTGCAATCTCTCGTTAATTGTGTTTAAATAAAAACGAATATATTTGGTAGTGTATTATCAATTGCATTTATATGATCGTACTACACTTACTGATACGAAAACATTGGTATGTATTGAAGTTCAACTACAACCACACACGCATTACTAAGATGACTCACTTCCAATACTGTCTCTAATTCACCCTGTACCATAAAAACTGTGCTCGTACTAGCAACGCTCCAATAAAACCCATCACTATATAATTTGCTTTGAACTGTGGGTAAGTATACAAAAGAGTCCATGGTATGGATAAATGCAGCGATAGTGTCCTACGATGTTCGTTTTCTGAATCTGCCAAATGTATGAAACTTTAATAAGTATTTAGGTTCGTTTGCTTATGGTATGATTTTATTAAAACATTTTGGCTAGCTTTGACCAAACAAACGTGTTTTCGTAACAACCCTAATAAGTTCGCGAGTGTTCTTGGCTGGTAAACCACTTCTTGCCAAATTCTCAGCACTTTCCCTTACACTTGATATTTTTAAAACATTTGTGGAAGAAGTAATATTAACCTCTCCAAACACGTTTTATTTATACTTGTCTACCCTGGAATCATATTATCATAAGAGCTTCCTTTAAAACCACTACTGAGTTTACGCTTAGCTGACATGTTTGTTTACATCACAATTGTTCACGTATTGCACAATGATGTTGTTCATACAACCTTATCTGCTGAAAAAGGTTATAAAAGTTATTGAACATTTTTTTTAAATATACTTTGAAGGACTTACGACTTGCATAAACCAGGCTCGTATCTTCTCTACCGAAATACTGAGTATCGGACAGAGGTAAGTTCATTTTTGTAATAATATCAGTTGAATAATATCGTATGATGCATGTATTAAAATTAAAAAAGTTTCTTACCAATAAGAAGAAGTATTCGCTTTCTTGTGTGTCAGCATTCGATCACGTGTTTTTGGTAGCTCTGAAAAGTACAATAATGGTAAAAACATTGAGCTGTTAGAAAATGTGCTCTTGGTATAAGGCTCGAACCTACCTCGACAATTAACACAGACTTATTTCTACAGCTCGCAACTTACTGGGCGAAACGTTTGACTCGACGCATTCTTCAATACTTAAACCATTCCTTTCGATTTAATCAGTTCTGGTTTAAAATACTTATACAATTCATCTACTTAGCCATCTTTAATTACGATAGTGTAAGCTTAATTTATTTCCCTAGGTGCAGATAAAGCTGGACAAATGTCCGACGTATAGTACGTTTGCTTTACACCCATACTGTATACAGGCTCTTGTCGCAAGGGCAGGAAGAGATATTTTTCTTATCAATTATGGGACACATCCTGAAGTAAACTTTAAACAATGTGATGATGGTGTACTGCACAGAAAGATAACAAAGATTGGAAACAAAGATTATAAGGTAATGTTTTTTTTCTGATTAGAATGGTGAACTGCTTATAACTATCTATTATTTTGATTTCTATAATGATTTTTTGTCTTTGTCAGCATTCCTTATTGTGGGTCGGGTTTGTTGAAAATATTTGCGTTAGTAGTGCGATTCAGCGAATGGCTCTAACACGATTGGTTTATTGACATAAGCACATGATGCTACAAAGTTATTATTTTAATTGTATCTAATTGTAAATAAAATACACGTGATATAAATTTCGACAAACAATATTATACAATTGGGTTGGGCCACAAGTTATGACAGCATTAGAAAATGGCCCTCCCCTACTTACAAAGATATTCAATACAGGTTTAAATATCCGTCAGTTTAGTATGAGTCTTTGAGGACGAGTGAATATGGTGGCAGATTTCTAGTTTTACGTGTGGATTTGCTCCCCCTACAGCTAGTTTTTTATACTTTTTTCTGCAATTTCGATTCCAAAGCGTATAATAATTATAACAAAAATGTTTTCAGATGCATAACCGGGCAAACATATTTTTGGTGCCAAAACAGCGAGTCTCTTTCACAAAGTTCATTGCTTTGAATGATTTTTCATAATTATAAAGTGTGTGCATCTTGTTTTTAACTGCAAGTGTTATCAAATCTGTCTTCGAGATGATTGAAATCATTAACAGCACCATTGCAATGTGTGAGTTAAAGTTGCAAGATATATTTCAGCGCACCCTTGATCTCACGAACCCATACATGTAACTGTGTACAAGTGCCATTTTGATTCGGCTAGACTGATCCGAATAAGAAACTTTAAATAATATGCTTATTTTTTGAACATGTAGATAATCCTTCCTACTGGCACAAAAATAACAGTGATGCAAAACAGGGGTTCAAATGGCTGGGAAAAATTCATGGAGGTAAACATATATGCCGGTCTTCCAGATGTCGGCAGAACGGACGGTCTTTGTGGGAATTGCAATGGAAACCCAAAAGACGACCCTCAGCATGATTCACAACCAATTTATGCACAGTTTTTCCACATTTCGCAAACAGACCTTCAGAAATATACGTAAGTTAAACTGACTTCAAATTGTCCCTGCTCTTTATTGACTGATGTTTGAATTACATAGGATTCGAAACCGGTTGGCATATAATATACTCTTTTATTGAACGGGTTAATGGGGCTGTACTCCGTATGATGAAATAGCAAAAAAAAGAGAAAATTGACGAAAACTGACATAAAATTTGTATCGATGTGTACAATGCATTGAAACGTACTAACTGAAATACCACATAGTTAACAAATAATTTATCATTCGCAGTATTTTCGTACTTTACCATTAAAAAGACTACTAGGTATGTCTACCTAGTAGAATTCATTCCTTATGCGTGATTGGCTTGGCGATGTTATCACGTGATATTACGCAATTAGGTATATAGCTTAATTATTCCAACTATTTTGGATAAGCC
Source organism: Mya arenaria (assembly GCF_026914265.1). NCBI lineage: Eukaryota > Metazoa > Mollusca > Bivalvia > Myida > Myidae > Mya > Mya arenaria. The sequence continues at coordinate 25,432,399 of NC_069132.1, read as the reverse complement.
TTCGTAGCATAGTGGATACAACACTGGACTGCAATTATGGCGACATCGGTACGAAACCGGTCTCCGACTCGATTCTTTTTACATTTTGGTATATTTTTTACAATAATGATATCAAAAAATAAAACATTTTATTAAATAATTGTCTTGAGATTCGTTACAGAAAAAAACCTTTTTTGATGCCAATGGTGCACAGTCCCTTTAAGAAAATGTATCAGTAAGCCAGTCATTTTTTATAACGCGGGAAAATTATTTTTAATTTTCCGTGAAATAAATGTTTATTTTGTATATATTATTGTCATATATTTAAAAAAACAACAACACAATATAGTAATTATTTGGTAAATGTCGTACCTTAGAGCTCCTAAGGGCATAAACACCGGCTTGATATAATTTCGTTTTATCATGCTTTTTTATTGATGAAGGGTTTTGATAATACCATCTGTTTTGTTTATTTGAATATGAATATCATACTATTTTGAAGCTTGGAGATCGATAGGAATTCCTACATTTAAAGACGACAAACTATATTTTTTAAAACTGTTATTTATTACAAGACTATCGGTCCCGTTTAGGTTATGACTGTTCTCAGTGGCCAAAGATCATGTTAACATGTTCAGTCAGCTCGAAGCCCTCCAGATTGTTGAAGTTTGTTTTAAGAAATAGATGCCCGTTTAGTATAATCCAGGATGGTCCCCTTTTATAAGAACGTAAAATGATGTGTTTGTCTGAGCTATGCGTTTAACTGACAGTGTTATGATATTGGTAGGTGACTTATTTTACGTGTTGCTTACAGTTCTTATTTTCTGTGTTGCATATACAGTATTTAAATTCATTTCTTGAAAATTTTAATGATGAGAGACTTGTAAGATTTCGCCATTGCGAGAATTTAATATGTGCGTTTACAAGGCTACACATATTTACTATTTTTTAAATGCACTTCAGATTAACAAACACCCCGGAAGATTTGTTCAACACTGCAAATCACAATCGAGTGTATGGATGGGATAATAGGTTTAGATTTTGCGAGTGCGACAAAAACTCCTGGCGGTTTGCAATTATTGGTCAATTGGATAAAACGGAAATCAAATGCAAGGAGGAAGCAACAACTGTTTGTGAAGAAGATAGTCTGAAGTCAACATTTCCTATATGCACCTTAGCAAGAAAGAAAAGATCAGTTGACAGATATAGAAGCGCAAAAACACGCCGTGTGTCAAGCACTGTCGAAACGGTATGATTTACTTTCTTACGCAGTATAAAAAACAATACCGATAATTTAAACTCTTTTAAGCGTTTTTGTAAACGTGTAGACATCTATTGTATATGTGCGGTTTTCGCTTCGATTTTATCATATTTCTAAATACGCGTTTTAACAACTATAAAAGTGCAAACTCGTTTTCATAAACATGTTAGATTTTTTATTGTTTTTCTTTCTGTTTAGACACGAATGATGTCATAATTGATCACCTAGTTCTCTGTTCATACCTTTAACAATCAATTTGTTCTTAGTGCCAGTTAAATCTCAGGAAACATACATACATATTATGAAATTTAAGTTAGTAAAGTGTTTATCGTGGATACTGCCCTATTGCTGCATTTTACAAAGCGATTTTTCAGCAACCATCGCGATTTGAACTTTCCAGAAATTGATAGTCTCTGTAGTAATTTAGTTGCAAAATCCGGCAAAAAACGATATCCACCCTTGTATTAAAAATGTAAATGATTTGTCGTTACTTATTGGTAAAACTTAACAAGGCTTAAATAATCTTATAAAGCAGGCACAACTATAGACATTTCGTTTTTAGAGAGACCACCATATAGTTTTGAGAGAAGCAAACAAGTACAATGAATCCACTGCAAGACAAGAATGTATCAGATTGATGAACACTTCAGTTGTTCAAATGTGTTCAAACCTGAAAGATTTCAACATTTCGTCTTTCATTAACAGTTGTGTTGCCGACACGTTGGTATGTACTTTTCGTTGGTGAACATTTATATATAATTGAACAAAGCATTAGTTGATCGTTTAGTGTAAAACGATCATTTACCTATACCTCATCACTTGCTTTCACTTTATATTACAAATATGACTTCCGTTTTGCCAATGAAAGGGCCGAAAACTAAGTGTTATATCTTTAAAGCGATTTAAAAACGTTTCCGAAGTCAAATAGTTTTCCTATGGAAATTCGAATGCAAAAAAGACATTGTTGAAAATGGAAGTCCCTGTTTGAGACTGTTTATTGACAAGGCTATCAAGGTACGGGCATTCTTATCTTATTGGTGAACATGGAGTATAGCCAGTTCTTTTTCACAAATTACTTTGGACTGTTTTTTTATCGGTTAAGCCTTTTGTGAAAGTATGGTTTATTTAGATTGGTATATGATTGCAATTTAGAAACACTGATAATGTAGAATCACCACCATTGCCAGTAACAAGACGTCGAGGACCCATGCCACTGATATTTGTAACCCAACGATATGATGGGATGATACACAGGGCCTTTCTTGCCTTTGTTTTTTCTAGTTAATTTTAGTTAGACGTATCAACACAACTATTATGAAAGGATAACCATTTATACATGTATATTTTAGATTACTTCTTCGACGGTATGGTCCAAGATTCACTTGGAAGCAATCAAAGGAACATGCATAGAACATGTGCGTTTCAATCAGCCAATACCTCCAGATGTGCTTGCTAATGCTACAGCACCTAGTGATTGGTTTAACGAAACTTTAAATGAAACAGAAACTCAAAACAGCACCACTTTTGCACCGATGCTGTCTCCCAAGTCGACTCCATCTCCGTATGTTGCTTTGTTTACACCAGAGTTATTGAAAGATATAGAAGACATTGCTTGTCCCGGTGATTGTAATGGTCATGGAATATGCGACAAAGGTAACTTCACGCCTTTCTCAATGCATATGTGATTTATTTCAAATTGGCTTTATAGTGTATGTACAATGATACGTATTAAATACTGTATTGAAAATAGTGTGACACACAGACTTTATTATGATATTTTATTGAGAATACGAATATACAAATATATTGAAGATGTTATGCGATGGGCAGAAACATCCCAAAACATGGATTATTTTTTTTGGAGAGGATTACATACCTATACTTTAACATCAGACCATTTCTACGAGACGGTTTTTGCTAGCTATTCAAGAGTCAGAGCTACTTTGACCATAACTGAATACAGCCATTAGATGGAACGTAACCACGTAATCAATATCTTGTTTAAATGGGGCAGCTTTTAAGGGTTAATACCATCCCGTTATCCTTGGTAATGAACTTCGAATATGTGGTACCTACAGCTTGCTTATACAGTTAAGAAATTCACAAGAAAAGAAAGTCCTCCACGTCAAAATTAAACTTACTGCAAAATACGTCTACGCCAAAAATTTATTACAGGACAATGCGTTTGTCAAGATGGATACTATGATATCGACTGCGGACAAGATATACGGCAACCACCACGTATTGAAGGAATACCGGATTTAGGTGTTTGCGATTTGAATATGAGAGAATGCGGTGTAACATCAGTGTTCGGCAGAAATTTTATTGAATCGTCAACTCTTTCATGCAAGCTGGTGCCTTTCGAAGTACGCTTTATTATGTTTATATTCTATTTTACATTAACGCCAGTTTTTCCTTTGCTGCTGGTTTACGTTCAATTGATAAAATATGTTATCATCATCGTTCTTCTTGTACTAATACTTCTCAATACCAATCCCATGCATTGTCATGATTTATAAGTTATGAACGCATTTCGAACTTCCAAAAAGGGTAATGCAATTACTTTACTTTTAAACGTTTAAGGTACACGCGCTGGAGGTAGTTATTCGGGATCCTTTAATTGTTCCTGGAGAAATTGAAACCATTGTTGAGATAAGTTGTAATTTACCAAAAGCACGAGAAAGGCGTTCCGTTACGGAAGGGGTCAATGCGCCGATCGCTAGAGGATACAACGTATCAGTCAGCAACGACGGTAGTGCTTTTAGTGAAGAGGACTTGCTTGTTATATATGACGCTACTTGTGTTAGTTGCACGACTGTTAACGGGGTTGTCAAATGTTCCAAGGAGGTACGCATTATTTTCTTTAGTTCATATGTATGCGAAGTAAATATCACTCAGGTCGTATCGTTCTAGTTTGAACAGTTCACACATGTTACAATATATAAATAAGTTACATATCGTTTTCCATGGAATATTCGATATGGTTTATTACATAATAAGTCATCTTCCATTGTTTAAATGATTTTGAACATACTTCTATAAAACTACCTACGTATGTCCCACATGGAATTATAGTGATTATTCACAATTAATTTACCGTGCCAATGTGGATAAAGAATGTGTATAACTGCAGTTTAGATTTGTGAAAATTAGCTAAAAATGTATGGTTTCATCTGGTAATATATTTTCAGAGCGGGTTTTGCATGGAAAATGGAATTTGTTTCAAGCAGGGTCAGTCAACTAACTGTTTAACGTGCACAGTTGATAACGGAGACTCATCCTGGTCTCCAAGTACAGGTAATTGTATACGATTATAAGTTAGAATTTCATTTAATACAGGGACAAACCAAACACCCATTTTACATGACCATGTTTAAAGACTCGAGGATCAAATCTAACCATTCACATGAAAAGATTAGTGTTTTACGTAATTGACAATTACGATGACCATGCAATTTATTTCCTAGTAAATTTCAAGGGCATAATGTTACCTTATAGGCAAATTCAATATTGTAGTTCTATTGATAAATAGGTGAATGATAAATAATACTACTGCTTTTATTTCAACAGAATGCGCCGACCCATATTCGGAGCCAGCCAAGAAACTATGGATAATTGGTGCTGCCGTTGGACCAATTGTTGGCGCCACTATTGTGGCACTGGCAATATACTGCTACAATAAGTAATATATCAATTATTTGAGGTTTACAAAATTTATTAATTTCACAAATATATTGTTATTTATCTTAAATGGTATGTCTTTTGGGAATAGGATCTAAACATAGCTGTTCTTGAAAACCACAAATAGTTATATTGATGACCCTTTATATAACAGTGTATTTGTTTATTTCAGAAAAAGAAGCCAGTTCAGACGTAAAAAACTTGGGTCCATTAATCCTTTGAATGACACTGAAGTTGCATCAGTACAGCAAAGCAAGACATAGATCGTGTTTATCATTCCACTAAATGAATTGAATCAGAAAGAAAACACTATAAAATATTAGAAAGTTAAATATATATACAGTGTTAATGACGAGGATAAATGACTGGCAATTCTGTAACTTTCTCCAAAGTTGTATATGCAGTTTAAGTTTTTGAGTCACAACCAAATGTATCATGTACAAATGAGATCGTTCACAAAAAGACAAAAATACTTTATATTGTAAAATGTTTCTAATACATTAAATAAACTTATGTATTGTGTTTTTGTTGGAGGTTTTGGTGAAATCACTTACCAGTTGATCATACCAGTAACGTATGATTATGTAAACTATTTTATTTCTTATGTATCTTCATTAACATTTGACTGTATCACGATGTATTATTATTTAGTTCGTGAAAATTAGAAGTAAAGAAACACTATTTTATTCATGGTGTTAAATCTGACTACGGTTCACAGTAAAACATGGTTTTCTCGAAGGTGTTGTTATCCGTTTTTAAGACTCGAACGTCATAAAATGAAGCAATTGTGTAAAAACAATACCATCAAATATAAACGTACGTCCAGATAACGTTTTTTAACTTTTTTTAAATTTTGGTATTTTTAGGCGAGTGTACGTGTAATATGGAACCAAAAATTGATACATTTATCTGTTTTTATATTGCATTTACTTCAAATTATTATGTCATTTTGCCATTTGATCTTATTTCACCAATCCGTTTATAAACGTTGTTTAGGAGATAGGTTTCAGTATAAGTACAAATAAAGTGGTTTCGCGACTTATAATGGTTTTCTTGGTTACATAAAAGTTGTTCCAGAACTTATAATACAGTGACCATCTTCAATTCCCTCTAAGCCATGTAAGATATATTGAAATGTATACCAGTAGGCGGACATATATCTTTTATGAAATTATTATTACATCCGATATAGTGCTAAATGCGAGTTTCCCCTGTAAAACTAGTAGAAAAACAATAAAAAATAATACTAAGTAATGTATACGTGAACCTGTACCAGTTCACCTCAGGAGCCATCATTTTGATTCGTCAAAAACTACGCACACCTTGATTACGTACTCTCAAAAAGTAGTACTCATGTACACGTTCAAGCAACGTTTCGCATCTTCTCTGTTGCTAAATCCGGCTTGTTCATGAACATTAGGATAAATATTTTCGTAGACTTATATGGAGATTATTATTCTCCGGAAGCATAATTTCATACCCATACATATACACACAGTATTCTTTTTGGAAAGAACAACAATGCTTCCCAGAAATTCAACAAAATTATCCATTAAATGGTTGTAAAAAATAGTACGTCTACAAACATGATTAACAGTTGTCAAATAGTTCGCCAAAAAGCAGTATCTCTTACTTGTATGGATTGCTACACGTTCAAGTGCAAGTAGCAATATTACCCACTTAAAGGAAAAAACACTCTTTCAGTGTTTAAATAATGCTCTCGTCGTACGAAGGACAGTGTATAAAATATCATAAAAGAAATCAGCCAGGTTTCATAAAAACATTACAGATGAACTTTTTTTCTCATTTTTGTTAGTTTCTGGCTTATCCATAAATGATTTATTTTCCCGCGTTCAGAGTGCAAAGCAATGTTGGACATTAATATCACAGGATACATTGCCAATATTTATCTTAACCAAAAATGATGTCTGAGTTCATTCTTGGTGAGTCAGAAGTGTAATGGAAACTTTAGCCATTGTTTAATACATTTGTGGCAACTTTCAATTTTATCGGTAATATATTTTATTTGAGGAACGAAAAATACAGCGATTTTTTATTTTATCAAGCGTGAGTTCGAGCCCCATGACGCCATTCATTTTCGTTGTGTTTTTACTTTACATTAATGTTGTTTTTCGTTTCATTATCAATAATTTTCTATCGGCTTATAATGCTATTATATATGTCATTTTTTACGGCATTTGAACCGTTGAGTCCACACATGCTAGAAAAATGATGTTTAGAATAAATCGGGTATGTTTAAAAGCATACGTTTTTTCGTTGGTTGATCAGGTCTTGGAATTAACTAATGATTTTCCTACAAATACTATTCACTATAATTATAATAATAATAATTGTTTATTTCGAAACAGTAGGATGCACCCCAACACAGCCATACGGATATCGAATTCATTGTTATAAGCCTCACTTTTATTTTACCATTCAATCTCATGTAGAATAATAAAGTACGCTTGCTATCATGCTTATCTGTAAACCTTCAAACCTAAATGACAATGATCAGAATAAGTTTGCTTTCATACCCAAAAGTATTGATACCCTTAAACAAGGACTATGCCAAGTTTAATAGTCTTAACTGACATTTAAATTTAAAACGTGTATAGAACACAGAATTGCTAGTTCTGCGCGTTCCGGAGTATAGCACAGAACTTATGTCGTAACATTTTGGTGCACAATATTAGAGCGCAAATATATCAAGTGTAAAAGTCAGGTAACCAATGGCTATTGGTCGGTGGTTTTAGGCGGGAAAATATTCGTTGTGGTCTGTTCAACGACAACCACCCCTTTTCAGGCAATCAAATTAAATAGTTTTGCTGGTTTAAAATATTATTATTTATGATTTTATAATGGAAATGTATTGATACACGCAAAGTTGTCTATAGCATGACACAATTATTTTCGCTTTGTATGCTGTTTGTATTTATAGGAACGATGCGCACAGTTTTCCAAAGCATGTTTACACTCTTTTGTTTGGGCGCAGTTTTATCTCTGGTTTTTGATTTGGCCCATGTTATTTGCAAATAGTTTTATAGTTTTGCAAAATGATTAAATTTAAAGAAATTTGTTAAGATGTTGTATATTATTGAAAATATGTTGTATTCATTACAAAGATAATGTACTTCAAGTATACAAATAAATTGTTCACACTGCTTCAAGTAATACATCGCATGTCCTGTCCGGCAAAAGTATTGTCATTTTGTTATAGATGTTCAGACTTGTAATTTACATTCTGTATAAACAGAGGTAAACTACGAACAGGTGAATTGATCAATTAAGCGTCATCTAAATCAATGCATTTATTTCGAGATCACTTTATCATTTGATCGCTATGTGATTGTTAATACCGATCGGAATTTCGTAGACAATGAAACACAAAGTTGCAATTAAAACCCAAAGGGTGCTTCATCCTTAGATTCTTTCTTCATGCTCGAGTATTCAAGTTCATCCGCGAAAAAGCTTGACTTTTATGTTGGCAAGTAAAACATTATAACCAGCATTTGTGTATATAACCTAGATGCGTATGTACGAGAGTTATGCTAGTATTGCCGTAAAATGATTAAAATAAATAATAACTACTATTCATGGAAGTGAATAATACTTTTTGAATGGATTGCCCACAACACCGTTTGGTCACATGTAGGTTCCCCTGACCAAGGAAGGTAACCACAACATTAGTTGTACCGTATTTGAAATTATTTTTATATTGTTTTTTTTATTGTTTTTTTTTGCATTGATTATATCTTTAAAACGGTAACGTATAGATGGAGCTTACTATGCAAGTCTTCGGTTCATATTGCTTATATTGAAATAGTGTTGTAATCTATTTTCACGCTACCTACTTAATGGTAGTTCGTCCACTAGTTTTATTGTTCTGGTATCCATGTTAGAAAGAAATCCACCATATTCTTTTAAGATAAGTAACACCAGTTTGGAGTTTTACACGAAACTCATGAAAAATGCAACATCTTGAAACTCGATGATGATAAAAACTCATGATGAAATAAGCACATACAAATGACGAAACGACGTTTAGTTCTATGAATTAAGTTATGAAAATGATAACTTAAAACAATCTGCTAACGCTGTATTTTGCTCAATATTTCTCCGACATGAAAAGTAATTAGCCGTGCACAGGGAATGGCGCACAGTTAGAAGTATCATCAAGGTTGCATACTTAGTTTTCGAATATCAATACTGACTATAAATAAGGTTGATGGCTTGTCCCGATACAATTGCTAGGACCATGAGTGTTTAAAACAACTATAAACTTAAAGATGTAATTTAGCTTCGATTTATTCGAAATAATAAACAACGATTGTGATCAGTATGTAACTCACTTGTTCAAAGACACGAATAAAATCAACAACATGCCATTCAATTTGTACGAAAATATGCAATCGACTATCATTGAGTACTGTTTCATTTTGAAAATTTGTATGAAAGCTTTGTGCAACTGTATTGATTAAAACTATGAACAGGGCGTTAAAACATGGAAGTAATTTGAAGAAGGCGAATGATGATAGGCATAACACGATAAGAAGCTTTATGACGATTGTTTTCGTTTCACGTCTAGTTCGATGTATAAACATGCATTCAAGAATTTTTGGTTGCTCACCGAACTCGACATCATACAGGAAACTAGATTTATACTCAAACTAATCAATACATATATGAAAATGTTCCGATTCGTTGTGCATTCACCCCGCATAAACATGTTGTTTATCTGGAATGTTCAACGTCACGTAATTGGTCGGATAAGTGAGTCCACTGTCTCGCTTTGAACTTCTGCACCTGTAATCGTATTAAATAATTGTGTTTTATTTTTCTTTTCTATGACGTTTGAAAACCCAGAAACAATCCACATATGAAACATTTGCTAAGAAAACACGTACCTTGTGATAAGAATGACCAAGTTAAGTCCCGTTACGACGAAAAGAATTCCAACGATGCAAATGAATGCTATTACTAGGTGCTCAACTGTAAAAAAAATATTCATATTTAACATTGAAATAATTACAAATTATGTGAACGATATCTTGCAATTTAGTTGCACTTACACTTACACTTGAATATTTCATGGACAGTTTATTAAACAATTTATGAGGAGGTGAGGCAATGGTGATGACTTCAAGTTTACTGGTAAACAGTCGCATATTTGTATTAATCTTCCAGAAAGTAATCTTATTGATATCTTTAGAACATTTTTCAATTCCACCTACCTTGGTCGATATCGGTGAAAAATATGGTCTTTTGACCAAATCTATCAGAGTCAGAAGACCCAGAAGTTTCTGTTTTATCCTGTGGTTTACCATTGGTCGATACATGAATACCCCCCTTATTTCGTATTGTGTGCGAAGTATAGCTGTTAGTTCGCGTGGACGAAAATATGTCTTTCGTCGGTGACTTATTCAGATCGGGCACACTTGTAGCTTGGGAGTCCAAGCAAGGACGCCCAGAATCTGAAATTATAGAATTAATAGTATTTAAAAGAGTTCACTTAATAACAAAAAAAGTTTTACTAGAAGTGCCAACACGGCTGAAAATATACAGTTTTCTGTGCACATGCATGTGTAGCATGATCAATGGCCTTCTTTCATTTATATGTAGGCACTAAGTTATAAATTGAATGCAACTCAAAAGTCGTACACCATGACAAATGCGGTAGTCAACAACAAATAGTCACAAAGCATTTGCATGTAGGCATTTACCATTTAAACGAATGCACTTGCAAACGTAAATGAGAAAATGTCATAAATCGTTATGCATTAATTGGCAGATAATTCCTTTCTTAATCACATTGCGATTTCTGGTTTAATCCCAATATCGATTCGTGTCTTCGCGGTCGTCGTTTTGAGAAGCACAGTGCCTTCGGAAGTGCCTACCAATGATTTAACAGTATATCCAAAATAATTTTGCAAGGAGATGTTTAGACTGGATTACGCGATTCAGAAGTATGTTTGTATAAGTATGTGGATGCCAAGGGGAAATACTTTCAGGGACTTTATAAGAAATTTCTGGCAAGACACAAGCTACAGTGGTAACGCTGCGGTGTTGCAAGCTATTATTAAACCTTTCTCGTTTGCACATATCTTTCTCAATACCCCATGATATGCAATAGGTAAAGGACATACCGAAGCAATAAACGCTATTACAGATTGGAAGCCCACGCAAATAGTAGACAAATCCAGTCGTGCATCTTTTGATTTGGATCGTTGAGAAAGAGCAACAGTCATCGCCTTGCACGATACATATCGCTCTTGTTACAATGTTGTCCGATATATCTGGTAAGGTGCCTGAAAAAGTTCACTCAGAAATCTAAACGGTTCTTTAAAATAGTTTAAGCTCGTCTTCTTTGGTCGAAAAAGGTCGGTCTTTTGTGATATTAGCCTTGATGTCGTCGACGTCGTTTTGCAATGCCTTTAATATTGCCCAACTCTCAAACCCTGTTAAAGATGTTCAAATAAACATTTGTATAATTAGTGTTAGATACAATACGCACATGTATAATTTGGCTAATGGCTCAGCCTTTTATGATTATTAAGTAATTCCCCGTGTTCACTTGGAAAACGCAGAAGAGCGTTGGCGTACGCTCCGCGGTGCTGTTGTTTGTTATTAGAAACCATCCATCAAAAACTTTTAAACAATTTGAATCAGTTGAAAATAAGCAGCAAGGCATTAAGATATAACCTTACATATCAATTTCGAAACGAAACTTGTATGACAAGCAAGTGTTATTAATACAAAGAAAATACAAACCGTTCATCCATGCTGGGTAGTTGGTGCTACACGATCCTTCCCTCGGACAATGGTTTAAAATGGTAGCATTTGGAATCCGATACCAGGCCTGTTGTAAATATCTATCACAAACCGGTAGATTTTCGGTGCACCTTTTGCTCCTTCCACCAAAGTAAATGGGAAAAACTGAGTATGTACCACTGCTGCAAGGATCGTCTTTATAAAAAACAACACATGTTTTAAATTATTATTTAACTGACGTGATTCGACAAGAGTTTCATAAGTGAAATGGTAGGGAGTGACGAAAACAAATACAGGTAACAGTATAGCAACGTCTATTTAAGAATGAGCGGTATTTTCACTCAAACATTAAGTTTAAGGGAAATCGACAATGTGTGCGGTATTTGCAGGGGCGTAGTTTTGAAGTTGCGAAACCAAACACAATAATATTCCTTTGTTCTGATTTTTATGAATAAAGATGGCAACATGTTGTGTTTGAGTTGTTGTTGTTGTTTTTGTTGTTGTTGTTATTTCAAACGAACTGCTATGGTTATCAACTTAATTTATAAAGTTTGGAGCATTTTCAAAAGTACACAAGAACGGCCTTAACATTATAAAGGAAAAGTATTCGTATATTAGTCATCATAAATCATTCTTGTGAAATGTGACAATTGTGGGACATGATTTTAAGGCTTTTATGGGTTAAATACTAAGTTCCTTGAATTCTGACGTTATAAGAATACGTTTTTAGCTTTCTTTTTGGTTTAGTTATTTTAGTTATACTAACTATCTTATGTATGTTTTTATCAGACTAAAGCTTTCATGTAATGTTTTATAACACCAAGTACCTCTTTATCTTAGGATTATGTGTTGAAATAAGCAATGTTATGTACTTGCGCATTGATCCTCATGGACCTCAACAAATGCTTAAAATATACTTTATTCCAATTCGGTCGAGCTTTTTAACCAACAAAACAAAATGAAAGAAGGTGCAACTTGTAACTGGACGTAGAAGGGATTGCCGGACTTCAGTAAATATGCAAAATGGTATCTGATCCGTAAATCCAGCATTTCTCACCCTATCCATAGCTACCGAAGAATGAACACCATGCACAAGGAAAATAAATAAGATTAGAACGATTTTGCGAATGTTCTGCTGCCAAATGTGAACCCAGAACCGGTCAATAAACGCATACAATTAAATGATAATATAGAAATAGATAATGATTCATTTTATCAGTAGAACCTTCTATATCTAAATTTAGAAACCGTCATAAATGCAGTCTACATACTCCGACTCCGTGCTTAGCAACCTTCGCCACACAAAAGCAATCTTATCGCACACTTTGAAATTATCTCACGTCTGAAGTCTGGTTAAGGCCTCAATATTTAAAATTTTGAAATTGATTGGAATAAGGCGTTCTTTTTTATAAGCATGCTGCATGCAAACGATCCCGCCATTGTCACTCACCGTTAAAACTACGAGCTTATAATGTTTCTTATACATATAACATATATCAACTATGCGATACATATCCATTTTTGAACGAATATCTATAGGTTTACTGGGCATTATAAAATGTCTTATAACCTGCCCATATGGCTGATATTATTGCATTTGGATGGGTACCTGAACGTTTCGCTCTCATACGCTGTTTATTTCATAATAATTTAATATTCCTGTATTTATTATCTTTCTAAATGTAAACATTAACCCCATTCGTACAATTTTATCATATCAGCTAGCTCACAGAATGTTATAAAAATGCTGGTATACTGATAATGCTTTCAACGACATTCTATCAAAAATACTAGCTTAACTGCAATCTATCTTGATATATTTAACTGTTTAACACCGTTCTGAAAGAAAGGACGCATACGATTTATGTGATCACCCCTGGAGGGCGACCGGCGTCCGAAACAAATAGCATTTCTTATTCAAGCCTTTATGAAATCATGGTATGAGTCTCAAAATCATGTTTCAAACAATTTCGTAGGTAAGATCGTTTCAAGTATATCATTTTACGCCAATAATGTTTTCAAAATTAAAGGAGTTATAGTGTATGGAAACTAAAATGGCAAGGACAAACATAAACATATTAAATACTATGATTTTAATCCAAATTCACTTTCAGGTCCTGGCCGACCTTTATGGGCAGTACCTGTAGATTGTGTCAACAAATGCATAAATAATAACACCTGAAAATGTTTCCCCTCCGGCCTAAATATGTCGAAAATATTTGGCTAAAAATTGTTTGCATATGACGTCAGTATCACGTGGTATTTACGATTGGCTTCGAAATATGGGCCCAAGTGAAGTAGCAAAAGTTATATTTCATGTTCCAAGGCTCTTGAACCAAATTGTCCTAACGCACAATAAGCCATCATCATTTCGTCATCTATTATCTTTCAAGTACAGTTGGTTTTAAATGATGTGTGGCTACTTTACGATAAATGCCACAAAGAACATGCAAACTAGTTTAAAAACAACAACATTTTCGTAAATGTACATCAATAAAAATCATTGTATCTCATCCCATTATAATATATTTTTATTCTTGTTAATCAATCTATTTTTTTTGGGGGGGGAGGGGAATCTTGAGACGCTTTGTAAGTTTTTAACAAATATATGGAAATGTAAAACAGCATTTACCTGCGGCGCAACAGGCAGCAAGAAAAAGAAAAATCGCGGAGTATTCCATGTTTATTTTCACCAAAAGATATATCTCGATCGCTATCTTACCTTCATCTGAGGTATCTGCATATCAACGAGGACCATTTAAAATCATTGAGCTAATGTTTTCTTGTTATCATATACCCGACTTTAAATAAAAAATATTGTATATTGTATCGTGTTTATTTTGATAAAATTGAAGGTATATCTATTTGTTTTGAAGTGATATTTACTCAGAGATGTCAAGATATGTATACATACATGTGTGTAAATCTTAGTTTAGTAAAAGTGCTTTAACTTATCAGTGATTTAATTCTTAGATTCCCCCACCCCCCTTAATTTGTCGAAGTGAACTTTTCATATTAATATGGTCTGAGACCACTCCCCAATAATGATATATGGTCGCCATATGGACCTTTAGGGTCAATGTCGTGGTAAGCTTAAAATTACCTTCAGCTGAAAATCGGTTTCCGATCAATATATGAAAAACGCTTAGGCCTGGAGACATCGAACTTGATAGAGATCCCTCAAACATGACCAGTACCCTAACTATTGTTATGTCAGTTGATCAAAGGTCATGGCTGTTGTGACCTTAAGCTGAAAATCCGATTTCGTTAAATAGCTGAAGAATGCTTTTATCCACGTACATCAAATTTGGTATCCTGATTTAATGCATCAGCTTCCTTTGAGTTTCAAAAAACACTCGCGACGTCTTTGATGTTTGCATCAAAATTAGTCTTATTATAATCTGTTAGAAGAGTATTATGCAACAAACGAACACTAGAATAAGTAGAAGTGTTTGTTAGTGTTGTTGTTTTGTGTCTTGCTATATACAATGAATATCAACAAAGTTCACCGTATTTTGACGTTGTCCATGTAGACTGTTTGAAAATGCTTTATATTGGTATCCATCTTGTTTGATGTTCTGGCAATATGTTTGCTGAATGTTATAAAAGCAATAAAACAACAAGTTTTGGTTTGAAGTATTAATAGTATTTTGTAGTTATGTTGATAAGTTATTAACTGATACAGTTGAAGATGTACTTGATGCACCATTGTGTCATATTCATAATACGAAAATTATTGTATGGTATTAAATGTTTCCTTCACAAAAGTCTTTATGAAAGAGGAATGCGTTACATAAAACATTGCTTATGAAACAGAAACTTAGAACAAAGAGAACCTTAGAGAGTTGTACAGGGACAAATACATTTTCTGGTTTATGAAGGTTTAATAAGAGTTGTTAGGGCCTACATTAAAATGTGTAAAGTTACTTTTTGTGAAAATGAACAAAACCCAACCATGTCATATTTTGCTTGAAAGCAGTGGAAGGAAGAAGTACAATGTACTTGTAAATAATAATGAGACACCAACTTGTCAAGCTTATGAAACAAACCTTGTTATCTCTTACTAGTTATGTAGCTTCATTAAAACTGTACAAAGCAATAACATACATGGATGATAATGTTTTTGGAACTTCTTTTTATATCTTAAATATTACTTGATTCATATACTAAATTAAGTTACCCAGAACTTGGGTAGTTTACACATAATACTGCAGACCGCTAAAACTTTTTTTATTAGTATATACTTACACAAAAGAATGGTTATGCGACTGTGTTGCATCGATCCAGCTTTGTTTGTCAATAAATACATCTTTAACCATTAATAAGAAGCACATTTAGAGCCATTACGCCTTTAACATCTGGTGTTCACTGATTGACCTCTTCTTATACCAAATTGGGCATCACTCATGACCTCATTATTTTTACGCAGCTTGTGTTGCATTTATAAAGCACGTGTAAAACCTTAACAATATGTACCAAACAGACGATCAGCAACGTATTTAATGATTCCAACCCGAATTATCATAAAATGATTTTATCCGTCCATCTTAAGGTTTAGTACAATTTTTTTTCATAACAATATAGCACATATGCCATGATTTACAAGATTCACCTCAGAGTGGTTGGCAAGAACTATAATTTTTAGATTTCCGTTACCCAACACATCAGCCGCCCTGGTATTGTAGAATTAACAAAATGGTATGATCAAATCTATATCGTAACTTCATTTATAGTTTATGTAGAACGTGCGTTGCCTCTTTAGCCTGTTCGACCAGGTGTACTTTTGCGTTCAAAAATCTCCCCGGGTTTGACAAAAATACTTATATTTTACCATATTCTCTAATTTTTAAACTAATAACGAGCTTGCTTATTTTGTTCCGAAAACAACTTGACCAATATCAACATTAAAAAAAGGGATTATAACTATTATTTTTTAAGGCATGTTTTAGTTTCACAAAATAACACTGTATCGTCTTCATAGAGATGTGCAAATACTTAAAGGCGCTTGTCAAAGTCTGGTTCGTTTAGTACATTTATTTTTACTCCCGTAGTGTTCAATTTCCACTTCATTTAGGAACATAGCAAACAGTACTTGCGACAAATATTGCCCTTGACAAACGCCATTTTTACTTTCTAAAAAAGTCAAGGTAATAGCAGAATTCCTTCTCTTCAGCTCGTTACATGTCTATTAGTTTGTACGAAGCAAACACTATGGTTTGTCGTAGGGCATTTTGTCCTAAATCCAGCTTGATTTCTTCCATGTATTTATTTAATAAATGTTAATGATTGCTTTATAAATGACTAAAAAGATAATTTAATATAATTCATGTCAGAGTCGTTAAGGAATGGAACAGACATCTAGGTCAGTGTCACAATCCGTTTGGTTGTCAGGATTCTGTGCCATTTTTGTGGTATTCCGGATGGCCGAGTTCGACCTAAAAGGCAAACTGATTTACAAAAAAATCGTCAATATGGCAACAATTTACAAGCTACAATGTATTCTGTATCCCACTCCAAATTTAGCGATATTCCGGATTCTTGGGTTATAAGTACTGACTATTTCTACATGAACCGCATGTCTCGAGAATAATTTTAAATTATTGTTTTGCATTTTAAATAATTTGGCGCAACTAAATAGACCGAACTATTGTGCGATACGCCCTAAAAACAGCTTATACATTTTTTTAGTGTTTATACCGTTTTTTTCCGGCTCTCGGCTAAACATCCATTGCAATCATTGTGCATTACTAGTAATATTATCCACATTATATATTAAGTCACTGGAAATGTATTATTTCGTATGAATTAATTCATATACAATTTAAACCAATGTATGTGTAATAACTAAATAAAATTAAAATCTTGTTAGAACAATAAATTTGCATTGTGGGTGTTTTTACTTCCAAATTTACTTTTCTTTTTAATTCGTCCTTTTTTCATATTAGATATTCGGTGGCTGTGCATAAAGATATTTTGATCGTCTATGCAATACAGGCAATTGCTGTTGTTGTTATGTTGATATTTATTTTATGCCTTAACACATCCAACAGTGAAAATATAGCACGCTGTATTGAAAAAATCGTATCCCAATACTGTCGTTTTCCAATCTTGTATCAGCGTGGTAGTATTTACAGATTGGTGTTTATTCAAGCCTTTTATTTTAAAAAACACTTTTCCGTAACATTTCTTTTTCAGCAACGTGCTATATTTACAAAGAAAACATTTCGATTGTATTCAATTGCTGATTTGTGTTTAGATTCAAGATTGTTTTGTTTAAGACGTCATATCCGAAATGAAAATTCAAGGAAATTTCTGGTAAAATCTAAACGCAGTTTCGTTGGTCTTAACTAAAAGCGGTGGGGAATTTTTCTGACAACCTTTGTCACGTCTTGTTCGGTGTATAGCCATGTATCCATCTCGACGGATACGCGTTCACACACCGAACTCGACGTGATACAGGACGTCAGAAAAGCAGTAATAAAACCCCCTATATACATTAATTACTTGAATGTGACTTGTGTTGAAGCTATTTTTTTATTAGTTGTTACATTTAACAGGTTTAAAGATTTTTATATGCTTGGTTTCGTGAATATTTGTTTTATTTTAAGTACGACAATTTTTATTATTTGTAAGATCTTAAACATTTATTATAAGGCCGAAAAAGTGACAATAGTTTCTGTTGGAAAGTAAATAAAACACAATAATAAAGCTGATATTGCTGACGTATTTAATACCACTCTCATTTACTTGCAGTAATTTCGGCATAATAAAGAAATCTGTGATAGTTTTGTCGTAATTTGAAAAAACTTTAATCTGTACGCTTGTTTCATTCTTAACAAATAAGGATCAAAAATGTATTTACAGTTGATAACTTCCAAAGTGCGATATAGGAGTTCGAAAGCTTTTAATCAAATATGTACTTGAACGTTTAGCGCTTCCTTTGGGTTGGTTTAAACATTTTTAATGGAGCTTAAGTACACAATAAGGATAATAACAAATACAGTTTATCTCAAAGCACTTCATTTTGAGATTCAAAGCCAAACTTGATCACAAAATATTTAAATCAGACCTAAAACATTGTATTTTAGACATTTCAGTACTTTCTGCAGAGGAATAAAAAATAACATTAAAATAAATACAGTTGTATAAATAAAATCTTCCTTCATTAATTATGATTCATTTGTAAAATACTTACTTGCGTTTATATGATATAAAATACCCACTATTGTACATTTACCTTACTTCTAGACATGGGAAAAGTCTGCCCATGAGAGTGATTTTATCCCTATGGGTATTTGCGTTTATATGCATACAGTTACCCCCGAGGCTACTCATATAAACGCAACAAAAGTATATGTCGGTTATTATATTTTTTAATGAGAATGCATTTGCATTGTATGATGAATGGAATTTGTCATCTTTGGTCATGTTGATCTCCATCATTTATATAATCGATTCACAGTCATTTGATGAAAAAATGTTCTTTTTCTAAACTGGTTATAAAATCAACTATTTGAGGGCAAGTTGTATGTTGGTGACGTGAATTTTGAGTACATAATTTCCTATGTAGAGCGAAGATAAATGTATGTCCGTGAACATTTCAGCAGAAGTGGGAATTAGTAGCATGAACGCCTTGCAGATAGGCAGGATACAATTAGCAGCTGGCATCCTGGCAGCGTGCAGTTACCAGCCCAATAACTTGACATCCATGTGGCGTGGAGTAAGCAGCTCTATAACATGTCAGCGTGAAAATATTCAAACTGTATATCTTCAAACGACAGGGTTACATGTAATAAACAAATTTAATCAGTATTAATATATGCATCGGATAAGGTGTTCAACATACATTTTGGCACAGCAATGAATTTTAGCGTAGAAAAGATCGCAACATGTACTTTTGAATTAGATGTCTGGTAGTCCGACAAATACGTTATTACAACATTTCAATTTAGTTTTTTTTACCACTATATTTCGGTAAACAACATTTCAATTTTAGCTGTCTATTTCAGCCGGAATAATTAGCCGCTCTATGACTTCAGTTAATGATTTTTTTTAAATTCAAGACTTGTTCTTTAACGAATGATACATACCAATTGTATGTCGTTTTGTTTCACTAAAATTACCAAAAACTCATGTATATTTTGATCTATTTTAAGGAGCCAATATCGCGCGATTTTCGTGGTCTTGGGAGATCTAAAAAAGTTAAAGCAGTTAATCAATTCAAATATATCAGTTGCATCCCGTGTGTCCATTATATTTATAAGCAGCAATTCGAGTTGGTGTTGTATTTATTTTGGTATTTTTTTCCATTTTTAAGGCAATACTGAGCAGCTCATTGACTAATGCAATTCATGAAATGCATGTCTTAAAACGCCATTGCAGTCTGATTAACACTTGATTACAAGATTTTCACCCAGAATTGTATCAGGACCTTACATCGATTCACGAAATTTAAATATTAGTAGCCTCTAGCCACCCCGGGCCTCGAGCAGTCCTTGAAAAGTCCCTGGCTACCTGGAACGGGCAAAAACACATGATTTTCTTTACAAAAACAACACCACATTCATCATCTTATATTTTCACAACCATACCTCTTTGAACCACTTTAGCATTCACTAGATGTCCCGGGCAGCTCGGCGCAACTTCGAACGGCCAATAATCCAAAACTTCAGTTTTTACAAAAATAGATTGTATCTTCATTTGAAGCCACATTATTCGAAAATCTCAAAGACATGATGTAATAACTATTCGGCTACTTTTAGATATCTTATGACACCGAAAATCGCTGGATATTGGCTTCTAAAAGACAAACAAATACGAATTTTTGCTAATAAATGTCGTCAACGCATTCAATCTGATGTATTTCATTTCTTGTTAAAAATGTATTTGATCCCTGATTTTTGCTTCTGATAGAAAAATGGAATATTGAAATAATTCAAGAGTTGTATGTGCTCTTACTGAGTTCAAGATAGATTCGATTATACATCTTATCAACATGTTGGCTTCTTTCGTTCCAGGTAGAACGGGGCTTCTCAAGGCTACGCTTCAAAAACAAAGTTGTGTCAAAATGTATGTTGAGCTAATAATGTGTACTACATATATCAAATCTGATGAAGTTTATGCTTTACATGCATTCGTTTGTTAAAATACATACTGCCAGACTGCTTACTTCATAATGCTAGACTGCTAATATCATGCTACCAGGCTGCCAACTTCACGCTATCAGGCTGCTAAATTCACGCTGTCGGCTGTTAACTTTACGGACATATGAGTAAAGTTCCTTTTTTTAAAAATAATTTTGCAAACCTGAAATTAGTGTTATTTCAACGGGATGATTTCGGAAACTGATTTTGTTTCGTTCCGAATTTTAACTATAGTGTAGTTCAAATTTGCAGGCTACAATCGTTTCTTATTTGTTTAAAACAAAATCGTCTTCATAAACCGAAAGCTGTATACAAGAATGTCCAACATAATTTGTACAAATATATGAGACAGGCTTGGATTTCATTACATGACTAAAATTAAGTCTGGACTGAACCATATGTTATTATAATTCCATGGTCTGGATTAAAATGATTATTTTGAAGTTCCGCCTTCTTACGAGCTATGTGGGGGAACAAGTATATTAAACAACTGTGGCATGTTAAGCACTTTTACGGGACACCCGCGTAGTTAAAATGAAACCTAGGGACTTTTTATCCGTTCAGTTTGTTGTTTTAATAAATGCCAAAGAAGTCGCTTATCATACCCAGTTACGATGATTGTATCGGTTAGCAAATATTAACAAGGAAGTTTTCAACAAGGAAGTTTTTGTCAAGGAAAACATCATTTTTGCTATCGTCATATTGGCTGTAACCATGTCTTTACCAAACAACAACACATTTCAGGCTGTGTCGTCTATGCCTCAGTTTCTCGAAACTCCAGAACTCCTTTTAACAGGATTAAGTTCCACCTTTTGTTTTTCTATAATTTACTTTTTAGTCATTAATTATGACTTATCTTTATGTACATCACAATAAACCATTATCAACTTAAAGTGTAATTTTGTATTATTGAAATAAGCTACTAAAGCCTGGTAAGCTTGAAAAGTTTCGAGATATTGGTGCCTTATGTTCTGTTCATTGTTTACTAGATTGTTTACTTCAAAGACAAAACATTGAAAGGCATCTTTAAGAGTTGAACCACATGTGAGTACGGCTGTCTTTGCAAATACAACGAGGATCCAACTCTTTTGAAAACATACTTTTTGACGTTGGTCACGCTAAATTGGTTCGCCATATATCTTGCGAAACAAACCAGGGTTGAGGTTTATTATTTGTGTACCTTTTCAAATTGGTGAATATTTTAAGACAGTTGCCGAAAAGATTCAGATTGTATAATTCATTTTAACTTCACTCATCCAAATATCGTATGTTTTTTAATAAAAATAAAAGTCGGAGCATTGCCAAATTTCGATAGTTACATGTTCGTAACATACAGCTCATATATTGGTCGGACGATAAGCAAGATTTCCCCATTCCGTAGGCCATGAGATAAGTGGACTCTTGAAGTTCGTGTTTATCTAACAGAAAAAAAAACATACTCACGCCTACGAAGCAATTTTGCTCAAAGCTCGGTTGGCAGAATTGACAGTTCTTCCTGATTTGACACCATACACCTTCGCAAAAAATTACGTTAGCAATTAAAGACACTCTACTTAAGATGGTTCATTAAATATAAATACTTGTAATAAAGTTATATGTACCAAGAAGGCCAAAAACTCGAGTAATTGTATTCAAATAAACGTTTACAAACTACAATTGAATCAAATGAACAATTAGAATAGCAGCCTATTTGCATTAAAATTCGACAAATTGAATAAGTATATCACTCTGAAAATTGTTAGATATAAAAATATATTATATATCAAATGGACAACCATGAACATATTGTGGCGTAATTTCAAAATTTGGGAAAATGTGGGCAAAAACAAAAAAATAGTCAAATAGCGGGGCGAAATATGAAAATACGTATATTAAACGATAATACATGGCTGTTGCGTGAAAAACGGTCCGAGTGTCTCATAATGGCCCGGGACGTAGTCTATACTGAACATATTATAAATTCATGGCATGCACTGTTCCTTGTTCTCCAAATTATCTACCTTACTTTAGCTAGTGGGCCTTTAAAGTGATAGGTACAAGATAAGTTAAATACCTATCCGAACAAGATTGCCATGATAATTATGTCGGACGTGTAGATGTAATGGTGCATACAATGGTCTGGAAATTCTTGCCACTGTTTGTGGTGTTTTGGTGTTTGATCGTCAAGTCGAAAGGTAAGCTATCTAACTAGATTTATTATTTAAAAAAAGCATGATTGAAAATAGTAAAAAAAAGTTTTTACTATTCTTTCAGGTAGTTTAAAGAGATTTATCAGTGAAATATTTTGATATTTTGTTTGTAAATTAAAGCTAACTAAAGCGTCAGAGTATAACATCTGCCACATCTGCCACAGGACTGCGAAACAATTTCCAAAACGTTTCATTCGCATACAATTTGACGCACTTCGCTGAAAAACTGCTGTTTATGTTTATTTATATTCTTTAGGCATATAATAAAAAGAGAAAAGGATGTATAGTCAATTTCAACTCAATATAATCTTTATTATCACTCATGCGTACGCTCATCGTAAAATATAGCTTTTGGTGCTCACTCGGTGGTGAAATACATTGTGATCTCTCACAAACAAACAATTGACTTCTCTTTATTTATAATGAATACTGTTGTAATTAAGTTGAAATGTTTTCTACAAAGGTGATAAATAATAAGTATATCCTTGTTAAGGTGATTGTATACATCGTTTGATGGCTTAAAACGATTTCTAAAATCAAGATTGTTCAAGATTAAGGCAACTTCCTCTACCTTTAACAGGTCAGGATTCGTGTCTAGGCTGTGATATTACCACCAAACAGTGACTTAAAATGATACAGCCGCCTTTCTATGTGAATAGTTAAAAGCTGTCAAAAGATGACTGGTATTTAAAAATATGCACATGTCCGACCGTTGTTTGTTGATGTGGACCAGTGTCTTCGATCTGATAGCAGCCATTTACTCCTCTATAAAGCCTTTGTCTGCGACAAAGGTAAACAGTGTATTCCAATATTGTACGGTCTTGGAAAAGAATAAGTATTATAAACACTTATTTGCGTCGGATGTAGAAACAAAATCTTGCCTAAACGGTTCCTTCAGAGCATGGTTGATGTCCACTAGGCTATTTTTTTTTATAGTTTTCGATGTTTCTTTCTACGTCTCTAAGCTACGGGGTCAAGTCCCGGAGGTGGTGACACAGTATGCGATCCTATCGCGACAAATTGTGCATCTTTGTGCTTGACCTGTTCTAACTTCCCCTTATCAATTCACAGTAAGGCTACAGAGGAGATTTCATAAGCTGGTACAATAAATGCAGAATAACTTATCTCATTTCACTTTCATGTTGTAGAGGTTTCTCTTTAAGAAACCTAGAGTATTCAAATTGATGTTTCCAAGATACTTGTCTTCTGGAGAACCTGGTCGTTTAGCATGTACTTGGTATCCTTTCCGTACATACAGTTTGTGTAGATGGTCACTACTTGGCACTTCGGGAAAGAACCTTCAGATCTTCCGGTCTCGGATATGTCTACACATGAGGCAGTCATCAGCAAGTGGAAAGTCGATATATGCCAGGAAAAGGAGTGGACCAAGAACTGTACCAATATACATTTTCATTTTGTTCCTTTCTTTTTGAGATTCGGTTCACTAGTATGGCACGGTTAATTTTTGCTGTTTTATGAACGGTCAATACCTAGACAAACAGGTTTGATCCGGACAATACAAATTATTGTTTCGTTCTTTTCTGATTAGCAAACGAAATATTAATTGGAAAATACGCCAGAGGACAAAGAGGAGACCGGCTATTGCTATTATTTCTAAATAGAAGGTTTGTTAAAAGAAACCAGACGCAGACGCAGCCGACATTAAACATCAAATGACGAACTGACGTTAGATCCAAACCTGGTTATATTGGACATAAGCAATCATATATACATATCATAGATTGATGCATCCCCCTATTGTTATTCACAGAATAAACTCGAACTGTAAGCATTTACAAATTAGTATCGCCAGCATTGTATATTTAATTTGGCATATACCTTAAGGTCCTCGCCGTCAATTGCTTACATAACTAAAGCACATTAACTTTTTTTAAGTTCTCACCACAAGCTTAATTATTAAATAAACGATTGCGAAATTTTACTGGAATGTTGATTTGTTGAGTTTAAGAATTTCCTTAAAATGATATTCACATTGTCTGTGTTTCAAAGGTTGGGCTGGAAATCCTTGTGATCATTATGAAGAGACCAGCACGTTACCGTACCTGGCGGAGAGAATGATTGGAAATGTACTACAAAATCAGGACGATAAAATCTGCGATAAATATTTATCACCCACTTGGTATAAATTAGGACCATATGCGATTTCATCTTCCAGGATCGGGTGCAAAACTACAACCAACTGGTATTTGCAACGTATGTATTATTTTTCATAGATATACAATTTACATTATGATCGCTTAATTCATGTTCTTGTATAATGCATAATCGTATATTTTGTAAAGGAAGTGCAAGTTGTTGATTGTAACTTCCGATACGGATTGACCATGAAACACTTTCCACGCGAGTTAATCATGTTTATATTGGTTATCATGACTTTAAGTAATGTGGGAGCCATTTGCAAATAAAAGCAAGGAAATGGATTGTTTTTCTTCAAATATAGCATTTGTATTGGGAGTCTCTTTAAATCCTCATTGCATGAAATTGCAAATGCACGACAATGTTACAAAATAAAACAAGCACAGCAACAATGAAGCCATGCTCTAAAGTTATATACTAGTAGTATGTTTATCGTTAAGTTCTCGAGCTGAGCTAATGCTAGCGCTCCCGTCGAACAGCATTTGTACTTGCCTACTTAACACTGATTTACATAGTAAAGATGAAATGAATATTTAACTGTTTACCTTAAAATTCTAGTCCCAGTTTGAACACGGGTATGTTGTAAAAAAATACTAGTACCATCTCTTAAAGGTCTCACATTTTGTGAGTCACTTGACATGTACACATAGAATAAACACAAAGTTATGTTGAGAAATATAATTCCATGAATATGTTTATTGATATGGGTTTTTTTGTTAAAAGATGAACTGAAAGACGGTGACAGACTAGTAACAGTCTGCGAAAACAACGAAGCTGGTGATTGTAGTGAGCATAAAACCATTGAAGTTGCACGTTGTGGTGAAAATTACATGTTTAGACTGGAAACGCTCCATGTTTGCGCCTCTGCTTATTGCGTCCGTAAGTTTCAGTTACACTTTTTACCATGAAGCTTTTAAAAGCCGTAACTGCAAGTAATAGGTCACTCACAATTATGTGTATTGTTAAATCATTTTGCTTTTTCAATGGATTTTTTTATATTCAAATTCATGATTTGGAATCTAACATTTGCATCAAAGGTCTGTCTTCAATAGAAACCAAATGTTTGATTATATCTTAATATAAAGAAAATAAGACACTATATATTACTTTGGGTGAATGATTATCAAAATAACCGATATTTCGTGTATATAGTATGTATGCACTGTGCTGTTTGTGGAGTTTTGTGCTGTTCTTGTTTGTGATTTTTTGTTTTTGTGTTCTATGTATTTGGCGTTTACCCAGTGCCATTCAACCGGGTTAATGTTTAAACTTTTTGCTACTGAGCTTGTTTCTGTAGCTTTTCGCATAAATATTGTATTTCTTTTTTTGTTCATGATTCATTCGAAGCGTTTCTGAAGGCTTGATTTTCATTTAGATGGTATAAATTTCCTACACTAATATGGTATGGTTTTGGTTTAAAGTAAGCAATACACAAGAGCACAACTATTTAAACGTTGTTTATAAAACAATGGTACACTGTATTGAAACACAAAGATCCAATTGTGCAATATGTATCACGAATTTTTACAGACTTGGAATTTATCATGTTTGGCTAAACCAGGATGTTAATAATTTCCTTCTATTTCTGTCCATTCAAGACAACATGTCAAAATCATTTATACATTCAACTTTGAAAGTACGATTAATGATACACTAAAGGTATTTTTGTATTTTATTATGTATTTTATTACGATTATGTTTCTATTATTTTGTAAAACCACATATAAGCGCGTGTTTTCATCCCAGAAAAATATGTTTGCTTTTTGTTGCTTTTTTTGCCTCCGCTCATCAAATTATAGAGACGAACACTGGTACAGATTGCTTTGATATCTATTTGTAACGTTGACGTTGATACGTTGATTTCTTACTTATCATTTGTGATTTAAATTCCCGAACCTCGGATAACGATTTTATACTCACTGGTGAAATAGAAAACAATACCTTTTTCAGGGTTCAAGTTAATGTTTTGTCATGTACTTGTGATAACCGAAAAACAAGTGACAAACTTTGAAACCTTTATGGTCGTTGCTTACTTATTTTTGCAAATGTATTTGCTGCTTATTGTTAATGCAGATATCCATCGTCTTTATATTGCGTCGACCATGTAAGATTGGTACTGGCAAATCTATCATTTATATTTGCAGAACGCATGACAAGCAATGACACTGGTATGTAAAACTTTGTTTCGTATTTGAATTATAACGATGTTGTTAAACAGGTATTTATAGAAAAGTATGATTAGAAATATGTTTATGATGGGTGTGTTATTTTAAGCAAAATCATTGTTTCCATAAATAAACTGCAAAACTGAAAAGAAGAGTACGTATACTATAAATCAATAATATCGTATCTTATAATGTTGCCAAAATTTCGATTGCGCAAATTACCCACAACTATTTGTGATTTAGTTGACATTTAGTTGACTTCAACGCTTTAAATATGAATATTGTCTGTTCAACTACTGTATCCTTTTAAAAAATTATAATCAAATCATTTTAACAGGGATTGCACCAGCACCTGATATTTCTGACCTTCACGTGACCGTTGCCACGCAAATTAACAGGATTACTAATAAGAAAGGCCAACATGTTCACATTTGTGAATTTACACCCCCAGATTCAACATTTTGGTATAAGGTTGAATGGATATTAACATCCAAACTTGAAAGAATAATGCTACTGCATGAGTCAACGTTTGTACAGTTTTCTAGTGAAGAATTTAAACACAGCACCAATCTTCTCCAGAGTCATTTAGAAGAAAAGGGAGTTAATGAAATGGGCTATACAGTTAAGTATGATTACCAATATTTTTTATTGCAAAACGTTTTTAAAAAGTGTTTACACATGTTTTAAATCCCTGCACCGTGTTATACGTAATTATAGAATTATTAATCCATTAATACGAAAAGCTTTTATTTTAGATACTATGCTCAGTGAAGGCAAAGGCTGATCTCGCGGGATACGTGAGTAAAGAAGTAACAAGTGATCCTAAATTTTGTGGAATCACAGTAAGTACCAATCCAAGAGAAAACATTTCTATTTATATGAACTTGAGCAACACTTTATCGACATTATATCGGTATTTGTTTGAAAAAAGCAAGAAGCTCGACCTTCACTAAGCGTTTAGAAATATGTTATATTTTACACTAAATTCACATGTTGTTAAAACTCTTAATAACTGCTGTTTTGTCGGGTTTTGTAAGCGTTTGAATTGTACTATACTAGCATTATGCTACATTTTTATGATTCCACTGACTTCGTTGTTTATCAAATAGCTATAATGCAATTTACACAGCATAAATGAAATGTGTTTAAAAGCATTGCGTAATCTTATATAATAAATACATACCATACGATATGTTAACCACATTATATGTTAAACGGAGTAATATGAATATGAACATTCACCTCATATTCCCTTTAATTTGAAAATAGGTCGAACCGAAGGATATTCTTACAATAAAGAATCAAGAAATTGGACACATTTTCTTGACACTAACAGTTCCGTTTGCGTGCTCAATAAATTCGCAAGACTGTTCAATGGATGTCACTACCTATATCCCGACCAAAACTGAACACTGTGCTGTTTCAAAGCTTAAGCAAATAGATAAAAAGTTAACAGGGTGCGGTACAAGATTTACAAATTCAGATGTAGGAAAGAAAAAGTCGATTTCTGTCAGGGGCATTGCAGGAGCCATTGCGAACAATATTCCAATTGAAAACGTTGTGTACTTCCAACCTGAAGAGATACCTTCACATCAAGGGTGGAACAATGAGATTCTTGGCCCAGTGAGGGTAGGTGTTTTATCATATAGGGAACTATTTGTTTGAAGTAGTTTACGTGCGAATAAACCCTTGTCAATATTTGCTATAAGAAATAATAGCCGACGAATAGTCATCGTTATGTCAAACCACAGTTCACTTTTATGAGGGACAAAAAATGAATGTTTGCTATGTCGTACCACATGGGTCAAAGTCGCATGACGCTGACAGAAGTGCCAAAATAGAGATGCACTTCCTTATTTACAAAAGGAATTCTAAACAGAGGCTCACTTATGTTTGTGAGATAGATGTGAACCTCAACTTTTGGAGGGTAATAAGGGTGCACATCAATATTAAAAACTTTGACAATGAAATACATAGAAGTGCAACTATATTTTTGGCGATGCATATTGTCGTCTTTAGGCGACTTTTGATGCTAAATACTTACTGGTAGTGTGTACGTTTAATATATTTTTCGGCATTAATGAAAAAGAGGCCTGTTTACAGGGTGCGGTACAAGAAAAGTGTCTATTTCTGATAATCATGGCGAAATCCAATATTGCTGCATGAAAATAAACAACTCATACATTTTACGCTATCAACATGTTATAGACGAAAAAAGGAATAAAACGGATAAAATATTTTAAGAAATATCACAGTCATTATTTCAAATGTTAGAAGGAATCACCTTTGTATTATTCGTAAGGTTAAGCAAAGAATATGCTTAATGTTAAAAATGCAGTTGCATAAGAAAATTGTGAAATATCGTAGGCTCTTGTCAAATAAATGGAATCCATTTGTAAATGTATTTTGGCTTTAAACACCGTATTTATAATGTTTAATGCAATATTTTGTGGAGCTAGACTGAGAACTGTCTATATGCTGCCGAATAGCTACTCTAAATTGTATTTACATTTGAATATTTGATGAAAAGATAATTAACTTCCGAGACTGTAAAGTATTATTTAACTCAATTATTGATAGTGAATATGCTATCCATAGTGTGTCAAATCTTAACAAGCCTATATTTAGAAAAACAAATCTGAGTTCAAATAGCCTATGTTAACTGTTTTCATAGAATTTATTGTATAACTATAACGTTTGTACATTCTGTGTTAAACTGCACACCTGATTTGTCATTTTACAAAACTATTCCAATTATTTAATTCAATTGATGAAAGAAGAAGCTGTAAAAACAGCAACACCATCTACATCCTCAGTATTAACATTAAGGACTGCATAACCATTGCCGCCAGCATCAATATAATGAGCATTATAATTAAACAGAGATAGCACATTCATACCTTCAATGGGTTATTCTTGATAGCAATGCTATATATCTCGAAAATCAAATAACATTAGAAAATTGAATTGCATTATCTTAAACTTTGAAATTATATATAGCCGAGTTTATCTTCAGGTTATAAGTATTATGGATACAACACAGCTAATCGGGAAATCCTGCTACGCTCATTCCGACCCACATATCAAGGGCTTCGATGCATCAAGGTAGACATTACTTTCATTTTTAATAACAATATTCATAAATGGCTAAGACAAGCATGAACATAGTGCTTGCCGTTGTCGGAATAAATTTTACGTATGAAAATAAAGCACATATATATGTCTAACCTGTGCTTAATTTCCGACTGCGTTCTCGACATTCATGTCATTCGACAATGTATCAATATTGATCCCTAATGCTTATAATTTATTTTAACCTTTAAACTTGAATTGTAAACAATAATAGTAGTTGAACGTTTTCCATTTAAACCTGCACCTTCTGACTCACAATAACAACAAATCAAAGGGCCCAATACTTAGATCTGAGTCATAGGTTGAATTTATCTAAGGCTTTTGCTACAATTAGTATTATGTTTGTGTGAATTTAACGTTAGAATATATTAAGGTTCACAACGGCTTAAGCGTTAGATAGTGTCGTTTCTACAAATGCTCAACACATGCGTCTTGGACTGTGTCCGGTGCATCTTTTGTACGTAGCGTATTATACAAAACATACAGTTGTGTCGTGTAAAACATTGTAAATGTAACTAAGAATGATTCAATTGTTCTCTACATTATTGAACAATTCTCTACGTAAGTCTATCGTACGGATTACAAAACGTAACTATTTACCGATTGATTCACTTGACATGCATTTTATTCTTCGTGAGAACCATTGTTTTCGACATGTATTCATCCTTTTTGGAATATTACAACAACAGTATTAATTGTAATAAATCCTATTCAGTAATAAGAGTGCATATTTAAGTGTGAAACAATCTCGTTAATGCATTTTGTTATCGTCATAACTCATTTTTATCATATAATTATTATAATTATAAATCAATTCCTAGCAATGCTAAGGAAGATAAGTTGCATTCCTTGGTCTTAAGTAAGAGTCAGACTTCGGACCGTTCGTACAGAGTCTCCTAACGATACAATCAAGATTGTTCTGCTCTTTCATGGGTTGTTTTGGTATATTTCAGTACATATGATTTACACAAGGAAGGTACTTATATCCTGTATCGAAACGTCGACTTTGAGACCGAGGTAACGTTCAAACTTAGTACCCGTATGAAGTGCAGGATGTACTCTCAATATTTATGATTGAAAATGCTACTTCAGACTGACATGTTGTTTTGTTTAAGTAATGCACATACTTTCAGGTTGTTATTCTTTTAATTTAGTTCAATACCTGCAATCAGAAAGAAAAGTATCATAAATATCTTAGATTTTATTATTATTAATATTTTCTGCTGGACTAATCTTTCGTTACTTCTTGCTTTATTCACAACAGAAATCTGATTAATATATAAAGTGCTTTTAAGTAATACCGTAACCATGTCATTTATAGGTTTTAACACTTTTTATGTGTATGAACAATTTCGCCCATTTCTGAAACACTGTCCCACTGAAAAACATTCACTATATGAAGAAAGTCCCAGTATTTTGAAAGCGGTAACAACAGCTTAGCTGATAAATAGTTGTAAAAATTGTTTGTCTTTCACCAAAGCTGGAGCTGTGCTGTGTAATGACCTCTCAATTTTCTTTTTTACAAGTTTATTCATTTATATGCTGGCTTTTAACAATATAATCATATACATATGTGTTTATGCAATTTATGCCAGAGGCCACTGACGATGTTGCACTTGTGATACTGTACACGGTCGGCTCAGCTATTCTC
Organism: Mya arenaria; assembly: GCF_026914265.1. NCBI lineage: Eukaryota > Metazoa > Mollusca > Bivalvia > Myida > Myidae > Mya > Mya arenaria. The sequence continues at coordinate 25,400,270 of NC_069132.1, read as the reverse complement.
ATTCTTATAACATATTTTGATTGTCTCTAAATGTATTAACTATTAAACATGACATTAGTTAGGTTAAGGGCTCTGGGCATGGTCCCAAAATTTACAATTACATTATAACATATATAAAATACTTACAAACAACATAATGCTATTTGATATCATGATTTTTTTCTAGGTTCAGATTCGATTAGGAAAATGTCCTACATACTACACCTCTGCCCTTCATCCATATTGTGTGGAAGCAATGGCTGTAAGAGCCGGCCTTGATGTTTTTGTCATTGACTACAAAACCCCAGAAATAGATTTCAAATCGTGTAAAAGTGGACTTCTTCATAGAAAAGTAAAACAGATTGGAAATAAAGACTACGAGGTATACTTGCATCAATAAAAATGAAATGAGTATTTTATCAAAAATTACATGCGTCTAACTTAAATTAGGTGCAAAATTGGTGTCATCGTAGCATTTAATTTATAACATGGAATGCTTAAATTGGTCCATTTAGCTACAATTTATCAATTTTAAACAATTAATTTTGTATAATAGAGATTTGGGCAAAATTTACGAAAGAGTATGTTGTAGAGATATGTTGAAATTCCTTTTGCATTCAATCAGTCTTTTCGACAATATGAAAACATTTTAGTTGCAAAATGTTCCAATGATGTTTTGTTATGAAATTTTGAAGCGAATTATTTTTGGCTCTCTCGCCAACTGAAGAGATCGACATGTAATCGTCAAACGTCTTGAAAGGAAACATTACAATGCCTAAGCCATGTACTGATAGTTCTTGCTTGTTTTTGTTTGATTGGATTTGATTGTATTCAAGACGTACATACTACTGCTTTATTTGTATAAACTCAACTAATTCTATTTTGTATCTCAATTCTTTTCAGATTGTCTTACCAACTGGCACCAAGGTAAAGGCAGTTCAAACCCGTCAATCAGGTGAATGGGACAGATTTATGGAAGTTGACATCTATCCAGGACTTCCTGATAAAGGATCAGTGGACGGCCTGTGCGGAAACTTTGACGGGAACTCTGAGAATGATGTCGAAATATCATCCACGCCTATAATTGCCTCGTTTTATCCAATTAAAGAATCGTCTTTACAGAAATACACGTATGTTAAATCTGGAAGGGAATTCAAAGTGTTTGGCATTCAGTATTTAATGCAACTGAAGCTACGAAAATCTGTACATTTTAAATGTATACTTTTTCTCCTTTATATACATTTAGATTTTAAATTCACCATAAACAATTAGGACAGTTGTTAAATGATTCAAAGGTTGTTATCATTTCCCAAGTGTGTTACGTATAAAATCAGTGCAAACTATTCCAAGCCCATCAGCATAAAAAAGCGGTGACTAAAACGATTTTTTTAAAGATATGCTGTTGGATTACATCTTATGTATATAAAGTTTTTAAAGAAAGAATGACCTCCTCTCGAACAACATTGACACTTGCACAAGAAGTTATGTCACTGATTTTTTAGCAAACACCTGAAAATCTGATAAGTAAATTTTGTTGTTAATATTTCATGCATTACTTGAAGTACTTATATGTTTATTTTGATAACTAATAAAATGTTTTTGAATGTAATTTGAGCGCCAGGTTACATAATGTTTTGCTTTGGCGCTAAATCTCATTCTTTACGACCACATAAAGAATAATTAAGCTAAAGATTAATCTTAATTTAATGGTCCTACTTTTACAGTTACTTAGATAATGCTTTTTGAAATTTGGCATTTTTGCGTTAACATGAGTGTGTAAAAGTATGATAACTGTACTGCTATGATTTTTCCCAGATTTAAAATTTTCATAGGATAAGAGAAAATGAAACTGATTTAAATATGTAAAATAAATAGTATATTTTGTCGAAATAAAATGTTAGCTACGAACAGGACATGTTGCGCCATGGTAACGATATGTTTAAATGAAAATCGCAAGAAACAAACATGATTTACCAAAAGTATTGTATAACTGCAAAATCATAATACTGGAATATCATTGTTTTTAAAAAGTGTATATTTAGAAATTTGATTCTGTAACATGAAATGATTTGAAATCATTACCTCAAATATTTATCAAAAACGAACTTCAGTTGCATTACACTCTGTTTGCTCAGTTTAACCTTACATTCTTGATTTATGAACAAAATTGTAGTTATATTGTGTGTTTTATATGCTGTTTCTAAAGTTCTCCTTTATTTTTCAATCTGTTACAATAAAATATTTGCTTTTGTTATTCATAGTGTTACAGTAAACATTTTTTTCTCTTTTAATTTAATGCTTTAATAGGATGTAAGTTGACAGTTTCTAGCCGTATATTTCTAAAAGCGCGCGAAATGGTATTTGAACGTAACGTTATTTCGGAAGTTAAGTCGTTGAAATGGGTTTCTGTTCTGTGCGAGCTTTCGGATGTGAGAGCGGATAATATTTTCGAATCAGTGAAACAAATCTTTTTTTTCCAAATGATTTCCACTGTGTAAACCCACGGAAAGCATAATAAAATATCGATTTTTCGAACTCATGTCCTGACAGTTTCGAGGCACTTTGTCGTTATATTTAAAAACGTTTTTATTTTTCATTAACATTATACTGATTAAAAATAAGGCTGGGTTTAAAATGCCAGAGGCTTTCGTTTTGCAATAAACCCACATTGTTTGCTCCTCATCAGGCAATACAACATTTCAGCAAATGTTCATAGCATCTGAAAATGAACGTGATGCACACATTAATGTAATCTATGATAGTTTTATATATAAATATATGTCTGTGTGTTTGTTAAACATTTACAGAGTAAATGCAACAATGGATCTTTTTAATCCTAACATCTACGAAGGCCTAACAGACATTAACAGTCAAGTCAAGTTCTGTGAGTGTGGAGAAGAAAACCTAATATCGGCGCAAAAAGGGCACTTTGAGGACACGAAAATTCTATGTAAGGCAGATACCAAAAACACTTGTGTGGAAGATGGAAGTGTTGATTTTCATACTTGTGCTGTAGCGAGAAAGAAACGATCTATTGATCGCCATTTATCCGCTAATACCAAACTTGGAGCGACCAATGAGGTAAACTATATATAGTTCAACACACAGTTCACAAATCAGTTACGTTAAATTGTGATAGTAGACTATTTTGATTGATATACATTGTGATTATTTATAGTTATCATTTACCAATGTCATTAAGTAGTTTATGAAAATGCTTTTTGACTCATTTTTTGTTGTTTTTTTGTTTAAATTACAAAAGCAAGTTAGTCCTAGACAAATAATTATCATTTTCATCATTATTATTCATTGTCAAGTATGAGCAAAGATGACCATGCGTTTCTTTAAATTATAATAGGGTACATATATCAACTTCATTATCTAACATACTTTTTTAATACATCGTTGCTTCAATAATGGAAACAAAACACCTAAATTAGTATTCTGCACGAGAGTGAAAGACAGACAAGTGTTATGTAGCTCAAGAATCTGCGTTGTTTCGAAACCACTCATCATTATTATATTGTGTTGTTTTTGGAAAATATTGGTAATTAAAACATATTACTGGCAACGATACCAACTTTGCCTGTATGTATTTCCGATTTTTTTAAAACCAGCGTGAAAACATGAATATAGGCGCAGAATTCGGTTTCACAATTGTGTGAAAACCGAATTCTGTGCCTCTATTTAAGGAATGAATTGCGGGGTTGATGTCATTATCGGGGTATGAACGCAATTGGGCTGGTTTAAGACGCGTACTTTGACCAGCCCAATTGCGTCCATATCCCCGATAATGACATCAACCCCGCAAATCATTCCTTATATTTACACCAATAGTTCATTATTTAATTCAAGAAACGTTAAAAAAATACTTCATTTCATTTCGGATTACCTTTCAGTAATCCGTTCTTTCCTATTCTGTAAATAGGACGACCCGACTGTTACCGGAAACATTCTTTTCAAATGACGTCACAATAACGTGGGAAAAGATCAACCACTTGAAATCACTTTTAAACGTAAAATTAAAACACTTTTGGTTACAAAACGTTTAAAATATAATAACTTAGCACTTTCTAAAATGTTGATTTATATTTTACGAGACCTGATGACACAATACAAACAATAACAAGATCAAATTTGCATGTATATTGTTATGCGATGAATTGCGATCCGAACATATCCGAAGATGTTGCGTTCATCGATTGATGAACGCAATCGCCGAAAGGCAGTTCATTTAAGGAATGGACGTTGAGGTGTAAATATTCATGTTTTCACGCTGGTTTAAAAACATTACAAATATAAGAATAACTTACAAATGGTACTTTACGGTTTGTTCGATAGGATACTGAGAATGACGGTGCGACTACGATGCCAAATGTTTCTTTCAATACAACATCTGCAACAGAGGAATGTGTGAAGATTATGAATACATCTGTTGTTCACATGTGCTCACAGCTTCAAGATTTTAACATTTCAACATATATAAATAACTGCATCGCTGACACCCTGGTAAGTGTAATTTTGCGAACATTATCGACAAGAATATAATAAAAAATGACTAAGATTTCCAAGATGACACTACTTCGTTTTGACAAGATTGGTGCATTTTTCTGACATGAAATAGTGATTTACAACACAGCAGTGACTTTGAAATAATAGTATTACATTGTAACCTCACATGTAAATACTGATTATCTATAGAGTAGATTTTTTCTAACAAAACTACTGCCACTGTTCCAATAATTGATACACAAGTGTCGTGTATTGTAGATAACATCATCAACGGCTTGGGCAAGAATCCACATTGAAGCTATTAAGGAGACATGTGTAGAACATGTTAAATTCAACCAACCTATCCCTCCTGAAGTTTTTCGTAACGTGACTGCAACCCCAAAAGAGTGGTTTACTAATACTACTAACCAAACGGAAATTAATGAAACAGGAAAACCTACAACGACTCCAACTCCAGTTCCAGCTTATACACCACTCTTCTCAGTTGATGTTCTTGAAACTATTGCTAGTGTTGCATGTCCCGGTGACTGTAATGGACACGGAGATTGTGTAAAAGGTCTAGAACTTTACTTCGTTTATTATCAGTAGCACTATTCATTTTTAAGTCCGATGATGTTTGCTAAGAAAAAAATATAAGGTGAACATCGTTGATAATTCTTGAAGATAAATAATACTTCCGCTTAAGGCAGAATTTGTGTACATCCGTTTGTGTTTTAATTTATTTTGTGAAAGGACTCGAATTTAACGCACCCATAATAGTCGACATCTTTAAACAACATTATAGTGCATTTAGTTCATTCTCTGTATGATTACGTAAAACACTTAATAAAATCAACAGTTATTAAACAATTGTATTCTCTTTTATTGAATTTGTTCAAGGTCATTTCCTACAAAATAAGTGATTTGATAGCCATTCATATTATTGACCTTCTTTTCGGTTTTATATATATTTACATATTTGAAAGAAATTGTATAACATTTATTTCTATTATAGGTAAATGTAACTGCAGTGCTGGCTTTTTTGACATCGACTGTGGATTAGATATTCGGCAACCACCAATAATATCGGGAATTCCTGATATGGGGCTGTGTGATGTGCATCAACGAGACTGTGCTATGACGTCAATACTGGGAAGGAAATTTGTAAACAGCAAAAACCTAACCTGTAAATTTAAATCATTTCAGGTGAGTATTACTCCAATTGAATATATAATTTGAAAGACATATTTTACCCCTAACTCTATAATACCGCATAAACATATTTTTTAGACCCTTCCATATTCTTACAGGACTAAATTTATTTTAAAAGTTATTAAAACCATGTGTCCAATCCCTCCTCCATAATCTTGAACTCATCAATATGCATTGTTGTAACATTAAGCCGATTTTTTTGAACATGATTAAAATTTCAATATGTAATGCATGTTAAAATGATGCTGTGTTGGCTTATAAGCAGAGGGAATATAGTTTTTATGACGACAAAGACCGTTTTATCAACTTAAAAAAATGTGAATACAGACACTTTAACCTAAGACCTCACTGGGCACATATTCAATCTTTCATTACAGGTAAGGGAAAACAGCTCGTTTTTATATGCTGACCATTTTATAACGATTCCCGGAGAATTAGCGACGTCGGTTGAGGTCAGCTGCATTTTGCCAACAATACGCAGAAAGCGTTTTGATTCGGACAAAGACACTGGGGAACATATCGCGACAGGATATAACGTCTCAATAAGTAACGATGGCTTAGCGTTTAGTGATGAGGACTCTTTCATCGTTTATGATTCTACTTGCGTAACTTGCTCCCCAACAGCTATCGGACAGATATCATGCTCAATGAAGGTATTAAGTAAACAACCAATTAAAAAAATATTGCTTAAATCATATGTAAATTTATATCATCTTTATCAATACATTTAGAAAAAGTTATCATTAGAACCAAACGGGTTAGGGCTAATGTGTTATCCCCTTTTAATAATAGCTCAATACTGTTACTGATACCAAAGGATCCGAGCATAAATCATCGTCGGATACATCCGTTGTGCTTCGTTCTGTACCGTTGGTGATTTCGTTTGGAAAGTCCCGAAATCATGCATTATTAATAAGGCAGTTCCATTGGTTCCGCAAGGTACCAATGCGGAAATATGCACAGACACTCAAACTAATGTTTTCCCGTAGAAACAGTATTCTGGAGAAAGCTTGAATTAAAATTCGCTAGCCGTATCACTGCAAACTTTTAAACAGCAGTTTAAACAACTTGCCTGTAGACAAAAACTGACAAAACAATGTTGAGTAATTAATTGTAGAATGCGATTTTATTGGATGATGAGTTGTCTTCCCCGCCTTATATGAGATTTTGTCAGTCATTTTTGCCTCAGTATGTATAAAGTGTCAAATCTTATTCAAAACTATAAGTTCATATTAAATACAAACCATTATAATGTTTTAGATGTATGCAGATTATGATAATTCTTCGTAAAGAAGCAATTTTTGTATTTTCCTTACAGCCATTTGATATATTTGAAAACAATGATATCATATTCATATTGTACGCCAACAATTTCTTTATCATTTTAGCCGCAATTCTGTATCTACAAAAGCAAGTGTTTCACGCCTGGACAAACCATATTGAACAGTACATACTTTTGTGTGCAAGATTCAAACAACACTACATCTTGGAAAAATATAGCAGGTACAACCAATAATTTAAGTGCTATATGTTATCTATTTTAGCCCATTTTCCAAAGATTTTTAATTGGACAATTTTGGGCCCAAAATGGGTCCTAACATGTATACATTATTTTTCATTTGCGTCATTAACTGTTTGACAGTGTCAAATGATACCGCCAGAGCTATATAGTTATTTGTGGAC